>NW_024757723.1:0-25943 GCF_018991925.1 Homarus americanus
TGGTGACTGTCGAGGGCCTGGTGGCACTGTTGGCACTCACTGATCATTGGAGTGTCGGGGCCAGGTGGCACTGTTGGCACTCACTGATCATGGTGAGTGTCGAGGGCCAGTGGCACTGTTGGCACTGTTGGCACTGTTGGCACTCATCAGGGCCATGTATGCCAGAGGACTATTAACGTCACAGTTGACATATTTCTTCCATGTACTTTAAGGTTACTGACTGTTAACACTGTAGGTGATCCTCGGTCACGTCTCTCCTACAGGTGGTGGTGAGGGCCCTGGAGGAGGCGGGGAGCAAGGCGGAGGTGCTGGCGGTCGTATCGCAGATGACCTCTCTGGGTGTGGACGGCGGCCACATCTGTCGCCTCATAGCGCGTCTCGGGGGCGTGAGGAGCCTGCTGGGGGTGTGCCTGGAGCCTCGGTTGCGTCAGTGTCGCGTCGATACCCTGAGGGCGCTGGCCACCGTCTGCTGCGTCGTGGAGGGCATCGCCGAGCTGGAGAAGGTGAGAGAGGATGGACAGATGTGTTTATTATTAACTGTTGACGTATTGTGAGTCACACGACACATAGTGGGATTCGAGCCAAGATTCTCTAGATCAGAATCGAGTACATCTAACCGCTGAGCCATTCCTCCTGTTGAAGTAACCAGAGGGACCAACACACCACGTTACCAACACCGGGTCTTCACTGACTCAAGGTCAGGGACCCGCCTACACGCCCTCCATATTATATGACCCAGTGACCCTGACCTCTCACCTTCCATCACGCCCAAGGCCTGGTCCAGCGCCAGCTTGTTGACATCAATGAGCCACAGGTGTGTGGTGCTGACACCAGGGGCCACCTGTAACATGATTATTACACACCTGCGCGACACCTGTGTTTTACCTGTTGTCTTTCTTTATCTTTTGAGCTGTGTGTGTGTGTGTGTGTGTGTGTTACAAAAGCTCTATGTGTCACAGTCTGGAGCTGTGGAGGTGATGGTGTAGGTTTGGAAGCGGCGGTGGAGGTGTGGAGGTGTGAGGTAGTAACATAACCATCATGTCTCACCAGGCTGGAGGTGTGGAGGTGTGAGGTAGTAACATAACCATCATGTCTCACCAGGCTGGAGGTGTGGAGGTGTGAGGTAGTAACATAACCATCATGTCTCACCAGGCTGGAGGTGTGGAGGTGTGAGGTAGTAACATAACCATCATGTCTCACCAGGCTGGAGGTGTGGAGGTGTGAGGTAGTAACATAACCATCATGTCTCACCAGGCTGGAGGTGTGGAGGTGTGAGGTAGTAACATAACCATCATGTCTCACCAGGCTGGAGGTGTGGAGGTGTGAGGTAGTAACATAACCATCATGGTCACCAGGCTGGAGGTGTGGAGGTGTGAGGTAGTAACATAACCATCATGTCTCACCAGGCTGGAGGTGTGGAGGTGTGAGGTAGTAACATAACCATCATGTCTCACCAGGCTGGAGGTGTGGAGGTGTGAGGTAGTAACATAACCATCATGTCTCACCAGGCTGGAGGTGTGGAGGTCGTGGCGGAAGTGTTGTGTGACGAGGACTGCCTGGAGGAGGAGCGGAGTGAGGCGGCCGGGGTGCTGGCGCAGATCACCTCCCCCTGGGTGGAGAACACCCACCGTCTGGCGGCTCTCCACGCCCACATGCGCCCCATCGTGGCCGCCCTCACAGGTAACACAACGCCCACTCACCTGTACCTGAAGAAACTCACCTGTACCTGAACTGTTTAATCAACAAGAACACAGGTTTACGGTCTAATTAATCCCCTTTTCGTCGACCCTTGCAGATCTGGCGGAGTTTACACGGGTGCCTGAGGTATTCCTGCTGGCGTCGGCGGCACTGGCGAACTTGACCTTCCTGGACGGCGGGTGTGTGAGTGCCATGAGGGCCGCTGGCACCACCCGCGTCCTCCTGAAGGACGCCCGCGACAACCCCAACCTTTCTATCTTCACTAAGGACCAGGTGAGACCTTTATTAAGTGAATCAAGAAAAATTTATTTATCATTAAAGTTACATATAAGTTTCATGTATTATTTTTGTTGTTGCTGTCACAGATCGCGACGGTGTTGGCCAACCTGGCGGGGTCTCAGGAGGCAGCAGAAGAAGTCGTTGCGGGCGGAGGCGTGGGCGTCCTACTGGCGCTGCTCAACACCCGCCCGGCGCCCACCCACCGCCTCCCAGAAGTGGCCACGGCAGAGCGGGTCCAACAGAAGTCCGCCATCGCCATCTCCAGGTGAGTCACTTACCTGCGTCTTGTTGATTATTTGTTTGTCGGAGACAAGGTTGTGTTCCTTCATTAGTCTTCACTATTAGAGAAAATCCAACATGCTTAATATTCATCTTGTAGAATCTTTACAAGTCCCTAACACAAAACAACGTGATGGTCTACCAGTAACTCTTGTGTAGCAGCAGTAAGATAACTGGTGGTTCCTCCTCCGTCAGGTTGTGTCGTGAGTCGAGTGTGGCGCGGCAGGTGGTGGAGCTGGGCGGGGCGGAGCGTCTGGTGAGGCTGTGTAAAGACGAACAAGAACGTAACCACAGCGACGCCGTCCTCGTCGCCTGCCTGGTGAGTCCTGCCTCCAACTACTCAGATTTACCCTGAAGCAACGTATTTTTTATTATAGAACCCGACTCAGAATCCTGTATGATTATAAGCACCAACTGGCGTTTAGTGTATGACAATGTCTTATAAGTAACAATTATTTCATGTGTATATGGAGACGATATATGTGAGAGCTAAAATGTTTCCTTCACTCAACAATATAATTCATGTTCATGTGTGTTGTGTGCTCCTCCAGGCGGCGCTGCGGAAGATGGCGTCGTCACTTGGTCTGGAACAGCTGAGAGGAATGGACGCCGCCGAGTTAGTGGAGCCTCGTCTGCTGGACTCCTTCCTCATCTACTCCTCCCGGCAGGAGAGTTTTGTCTAAGGGCAGGAACAGACCCTTGAATACAGTCCCACGAGCCCCGGCGAGGGTAGGAAGCCGAGGGAGAACCTTCTCCTCTCACACACAAAGTCCTCTGACATTCCTCTTATGAAGTAATCGATGAAGCTCACAGATTCACCCCTATGTATGAAACTATCACAAAGTTGTACCACGAAGGGCATTTTGATACCACGAGTCGCTAGTGTGAGGTGGACGATCCAGACGGTCGTGTGAATCAGGGCACTAGACCCCTGGGCCCTCAGTAGTGACTTACAGGACCAGAGGAGAACAGGTTAATGCTCTCGAGGCTCCGTCCTGTATCTGTCGACGGCTGAGGTGGAGTTCTCCCCCTCCCCACCCCCCACCTCTCTCTCTCTCTCTCTCTCTCTCTCTCTCTCTCTCTCTCTCTCTCGTGTTGACTCTTGTCCTCCGAAACTGTCAACACAAACACTCGCCAGGCGTCAATTCTCACCTCAAAATTTTATCCCTTACCTTAACAATGGTCGTGAGTGCTAAGTACCGTGAATAACGAACCAGTGTGACAAAAGTCCATCTCTTCACTACCTCCCAGTTAAGTGCTGAAAAAAGTGACTTACAGTGATCGGGTGTGTATTAAGTGCCTCGACTGACACTTAGTGGTGATCATGGTGTCTAACTCAAGTGTGTTGTTGTGTCGTCGAGTTCCTCTTACCTTATATGAGCTGTAAATAATGTTACTCTGGAGGTCGAATAAGAGTGACTTCATGAGGTCGAGTGTACTTTGAGTGATGTCGAGTGATGTTCTCTGTGTCGACGTGTATTACTAAGTGGACTTCAGTGTGCTAGGTGATGTTGTTCCTTCTGTCGAGATACACTTGGTCAACACAGGTCAAGGTGATGCTCCAAGTGACTCTGAACGATAACACTTGACGCTAACGAGAGAAAACTGACTAAAAATAAAAATCCCTGACCAATATTAATATCTGTTCCGCACCACATTAAAACTGGTCACATAAATAACAACTGTTGCCCTCCACTATATTATATTTAAGTAAGATTTTAATGGTAATAGTGAGAGTGAAAGTGGCTCTCCCTTAGGCACGCTGACCCGACACTGCTCTTGACCCTCATTCACAGCTGGGTCGACCGAGGGTGTCTCTTAAGGTGCATACCAGGTGAGTGCTGTGTTCTCTCGCCCACCACATATCTTTAATCTTAATAAACTGTAAAAATAACAATATGTATCAAGACTTATTGTTTATTTTGTATATATAATCTGCAATACATAAAAATATAAGATGAATTTGATGTATTACATATAAATAACACTAAGATGTACTGTAATTATGTAATACCACATGTACTGTAATACTGTAATATGCCTTCAGCTGTCCTCCACAACCCTAGTCAAATCTCTATACCAAATATAGACTTTAATGTCCTTTTTTTGTATATTATTATATTTTTCGAATAAAACTTATGTGAATTTTGTTGTTTCATTGATTTTTTTTATGTGTGTGTGTGTGTGCGTGCCATATGTATGCACGTACTGTATATGCGTCTCAGTGAAGGCATGTCCTACCCCCCCCCCCTCTCTCTCTCTCTCTTTCCCCCTCCCCCCACCCCTCCCCATCACCCCTCCCCTTTACCCTCCCAAAGCCCCGTGGACATTGATGAACCCTCCCGTCTTAGGCCCCAGAGTAGACGGACACCATCGTGGACCTGCCCCCTTCCCTCCTCCTTCTCTACCCCTGTCTCATCCCTCTCCATACAGCTCCGTCCACTCAATCAACTGAGCTCAAAGGTGGTTTCATTGACAGATGAATAGAATCAGGATTAGGGCGGTATTTGGCGGGATTTGGGCCGTTTTTTTGGGGGGGACGCATTGTGATGGTGTGTGTGTGTGTGTGTGTGTAGGCCTGGGTGAGACGTCTCTTTGAAGGACAGTTTTTAAGACGGTGAGGTGTATTGTGTTGCTGTTAACAAGATGTCTTTACCTGGCCAGCATGTTTTGGTGTGTGTGTGTGTGTGTGTGTGTCTGTGTGTGTGTGTGTGTGTGTGTGTGTGTGTGTGTGTGTCTGTGTGTGCGTGTGTGTGTGTGTGTGTGTGTAAACCTTCAGGTAACCAAGGGACTATAAACACTATGAATCAAAACACGTTGGACAGGTAAGGGACATCTTGTTAACAGCGGCACAATACACCTGTCAATTAATGAACCCAAAAGGTAAATAGTTTCGTCCTACCAACATTATTTCTATTGAAGTAATATTTCATACAATAAAGAATACAAAACAAAATAATAAAACCTAAAAAAAAATTATATAAACATCATATAACCCAAGCACCCAGTGTCACCCATCACCCAACGTCATCCACACAAGTCCACGTCATCCACAAGCACCCAGCGTCACCCACCTCCACAACACTCACCTCTCAGTCTGCAGTGAGTGGACGGAGGTGTGTTGTGGTAGCCGTGTCGTGTTGTTGTGGCCCACTCTTCACTACTTGGACGAAATTCACCAAGTTTGCCGTCTCTAAAGGAAGGTAATATGTCTTGTATGACTTTTCTTATCCACATCTTACATCGTTATCATCTTTTTTTCTATTCTTTATTTCGTTTTAGGAATTAGATATTAATGCTTGTTGCTTATTTCATCCTTATTAACTCGTATTATATCGTAGAAAAGTAGAGTTAATTTTGTCAACACCACATTGTTTACATCATAGGGACCACACGTATAAACCCCCTCTCCCTCCCACACCGCCGCACAACCAAACCAAAACATCCCCCCTTCCCCCTCCCCCCTCCTTCCCCCTCTCTCCCCCCCTCCCCTTCTCGCCACTGCCACAACAACACAACATACAATTGGAAGCTCTCGTTCTTTTTCTTTCCCCCTCATGGTAGGTATAATTTCACGCCATTACCTAGAGCATTAAATATTATCCCGAGCAGAACCCGTAGCTATTATGATTTACAGGTGTTTTGCATCAGGTGAGGGTTAGGTTAGGTTAGGTTAGGTTAGGTTAGGTTAGGTTAGGTTAGGTTAGGTTAGGTTAGGTTATTATTCCCACCTCGCCTAAAGTGATGATTAAATCCTCAGTAGGTGTAATGCTAATAGGATTTTCGACCTTCAGAATCAACCATTTCTGTCGTTTTTTACTCTATCGTAGTGGATTTATTTTAATTTATGTATTTATTTATTTATTTATTTATTTATTTATTTTAAACAGAAGATAAAGTGAATATATTAACACATTTGTTTGGGAAAATATTTTAAATGTTAGAAAATATATATATGATTTTTCTTATTAATTTATTCGTAAGAAAAAAAGTAATAACTATATTTATTTATTTATAAAAAATTGCCCCCAAAAATATTATCTTAGAGAATATATAATTTGTTAATCTGTTTATTTTAATCATTACTATTACCGAGTATAGAAACGAGAAGGGGGTAAGCTAATCTGCCCTAATCCAAGTCCAGTACAACCAATCATTACAAGCCCAGCACGAATCTTCACTACTGGTAAATAGAAAAATGAGGGAAATAATTAGCTAATCATTTATACTCCAGCTTGGCTAATCACCACAATTGCTTCTTAGGGTGGTGTGACCTTCAACCTGTTCCTCCTCCTCCCCCTCTCCCCCCTCATCCTCTTCCTCCTCCATTTCTTCACAGTCTTCCTCCTTTTCTTAGTCCCCTCTTCCTCCCCTTCCTTCTCTTCCTTATTCTTCTCTCCTCCTCCCCCAGTTCATCCTCTTCATTCTCCTTTTCTTCACCTCCTCCTCCTCTTCTTACCCCCCTATCTCCCCTCTCCTCCTCCTCCTCTCCCACCCCTCTCCTCTCCCATCCCTCCCTCATCCTCTCCCCTCTATCATAAACTGCAAGAGAACAGATAATAATACCTGAGGAGGAAGCAGGGTATTACAGCAAGCACGTGTTTACTGCTCAGAGTCCCGCTAGTGTTGGGAGTGTGGGATCCCTGGTCCATGGTTAGGTCCTTGGTTGTGTTATTGTTCACTCTCTCTCTCTCTCTTACACTTTAACTGTTCTGTTCTGTGTGGATTTTTTTTTCTTTTTCTTTTTCTATTTTCCTTCTTTCTTTAGATTCTTTCTTTCTTTCTTTTTTCTTACTCATTTTTTCTTATTCTATATTTATTCTCTCTCTCTCTCTCTCTCTTTCTCTCTCTCTCTCTCTCTACATCTCTCTCTGCCCCCCCTCATGCCCGACCGCAGTACTGAAAACAAGGGTCCTACCTCCCCCTTCCTCCCCACTTATCCCCCCTCTCCTCCTCCTCCTCTCCAGTCCAATTCGATCCACACTAGAGGGCATCGAACCAGTGTCCTCAAGATGAACACCCACCCCCAATGGTCAGTGTCCCGGGCCAGTCAATAACCTAACCTAACCTAACCTAAACAAACCGAGTACACTGCAGGTATGGTCGTATTTGCGTCAGGCAGCTTCATGGATGTTGATTCTGATTGGCTCATTTGTGGATTGTATGATTGACTAACTAACTAACTAACTAACTAACTAACTAACTAACTAACTACCTAACTAACTAACTAACCTAAACTAACCAACAACCATAAAACTCCATAATATATTAAAGAAAATCTTCAACAGGATTTAAAACACACAATAAAACACCTTATCCATTACGTCATCTCTATTATAACATATATACATATAATATAATACAAAGAAATACGCACAAACAAGAGATGAAATATACAGTATATATATATATCAATACGGGATATAAAGTTGATATATTTTATTTGGTGAAAATAACGTGACTAGTGAAAAAAGATATGAATGGTTAATAGGTTCCTCTAATAGAACCACCCCATTCATTCAATACCCATTTAATATCTTCATTCAAACTCTTCATTCATAAACTACGTAAAGAAATTGGGTGGGATTAATATTATTTTTTTGTGTATATTATTATTATTTGTTTTTTTAGATGGGATGGTGGTTATGTTGTGGGTGGGGTGTGGGTAGGGAGGGTTGTGTGGGTGGGGAGGGTTGTGTGGGTGTGGGGTGTGTGGGTGTCAGAACATGATATAGTTAAGGTGTTAGATCAAATTACTCTTGGTATACACTCGTTCTCTCCTCTCGTACAATAACAACAACATGACAGAAAGTTCAGAAGAATACAACAATTATTGAGCTCAGTTATTTGGTCCTCCTCAAGACGAACTAGGAGGACGTGTTCTGAAGTCTCCTCTCTGGTATGTCTCCATGGCATCAGAGAGGACAAGGACCACAGCAGCATAGGAGAAGGTGTGGTGGTGTGTGTCCCTATGCTGTGGCTGTGGAAGGTGTGGCTGTGGAAGGTGTGGCTCAAGAACGCAGTGTCGATGTTTCTCTCCACTATGTAAGGACCATAGCGGGAGAAGACAGGGGGTTCCCAGTACTGCAGAAGGGCTGTTGCTGGGGTCATCCTTCTACACGTAGCTCTCCTGACGGGAGGAGTAGATGAGGAAGGAGTCCAGCAGGCGAGGCTCCACCAACTCGGCGGCGTCCATCCCTCGTAGTTCCTCAGAGCCCATTGACGACGCCATCTTCCGCAGCGCCGCCTGGAGGGGCACACAACACATCATGGTTAGTTATGTTGGGTGAAGGAAGAGTTGTGTAGTCCAATGCCCACAATATCTTCATATACCTGAATTACTCCACTAATTATACATGTATGCTAATATTTACAGTAGTATTAAAACACATCTCAAAAATATGCCTAAAGTTTATAGAATCGATTCAGTTAGAAAAAAAAGAACTTCGTTGCTTGAGGTTAACCTGAGTAGTTGGAGGCAGGACTCACCAGGCAGGCGACGAGGACGGCGTCGCTGTGGTTACGTTCTTGTTCGTCTTTACACAGCCTCACCAGACGCTCCGCCCCGCCCAGCTCCACCACCTGCCGCGCCACACTCGACTCACGACACAACCTGACGGAGGAGGAACCACCAGTTATCTTACTGCTGCTACACAAGAGTTACTGGTAGACCATCACGTTGTTTTGTGTTAGGGACTTGTAAAGATTCTACAAGATGAATATTAAGCAATGTTTGATTTTCTCTAATAGTGAAGACTAATGAAGGAACACAACCTTGTCTCCGACAAACAAATAATCAACAAGACGCAGGTAAGTGACTCACCTGGAGATGGCGATGGCGGACTTCTGTTGGACCCGCTCTGCCGTGGCCACTTCTGGGAGGCGGTGGGTGGGCGCCGGGCGGGTGTTGAGCAGCGCCAGTAGGACGCCCACGCCTCCGCCCGCAACGACTTCTTCTGCTGCCTCCTGAGACCCCGCCAGGTTGGCCAACACCGTCGCGATCTGTCACAACACCAACAACAGTATGTTAAAACCTTCCTGACTGGCCTCACCACAGAGCTCTTCTCCCTGAGTTACATAATCCTTAAACATCAAAGTCGTTGTTGATGACGTGACTCGTGGTTGTCTTAGGCCACATACACACGTTAGAGCCTCACAGTTACCTGTTTCCTGGTTAAGGACCTCACCTGGTCTTTGGTGAAGATGGATATATTGGGGTTATTGTGGGCGGCCTTCAGCAGGACGCGGGCGGTGTCAGCTGCCCTCATAGCTCCCACACATCCACCGTCCAGGAAGGTCAAGTTTGCCAGCGCCGCCGATGCTAACAGGAAGATCTCGGCGGAACGTGTCTCCTTCGCCAGATCTACACATAAAAGCAGGAGTTACACGAGGCTCGAAATGTCACGTATAGAAACTTAAGTCAGTAAAGAGTAACAGACAAACAAGAAAAATAATACAGCTATTTTACTGAATTCATTAAAATTGTGTTAAGATCGGGTACAGGTGAGTTACTTCAGGTACAGGTGAGTGGGCGTTGTGTTACCTGTGAGGGCGGCCACGATGGGGCGCATGTGGGCGTGGAGAGCCGCCAGACGGTGGGTGTTCTCCACCCAGGGGGAGGTGATCTGCGCCAGCACCCCGGCCGCCTCACTCCGCTCCTCCTCCAGGCAGTCCTCGTCACACAACACTTCCGCCACGACCTCCACACCTCCAGCCTGGTGAGACATGATGGTTATGTTACTACCTCACACCTCCACACCTCCAGCCTGGTGAGACATGATGGTTATGTTACTACCTCACACCTCCACACCTCCAGCCTGGTGAGACATGATGGTTATGTTACTACCTCACACCTCCACACCTCCAGCCTGGTGAGACATGATGGTTATGTTACTACCTCACACCTCCACACCCAGCCTGGTGAGACATGATGGTTATGTTACTACCTCACACCTCCACACCTCCAGCCTGGTGAGACATGATGGTTATGTTACTACCTCACACCTCCACACCTCCTCTACCACCTTCACCACCGCCAGAGGCAGTCAGGGAATGCGAAGAGGAAGGAGGAGGTAAGGAAAGGGTGGGGCTAACAGAGGGAGGCAGGGGAGGGAACTGGTCTAACCTGAAATGGTCACACTGCCAAGGCTGTCAAGAGGTAGGGAGGGGTTATACCAGTGTGATGGGAACTAAAAGATATGGGAAGTCGAGATGGAGTTGTTCCTTTAGATGTGTGTGCGCGCGTGTGTGTGTGTGTGTGTGTGTGTGTGTGTTTGTATGTATGTGTGTGTGTGTGGGTAGATTTGATTATGCAATGGTGGAGCTTTTGTATAGAGTGAGGTGTGAAGTGGTTGTAGGGGGTGTGGTTGTGTGTGGTGGTGTGGTAAGGGAGATGGTGGGGACTTGGTGGTAGTGTGTAGTGTTTGGGGTTGTTTATGTGTGGTTGTGTGGTGGTAAGAGGGATGGTAGTGTGGTGGTGGTAGGGGTGGTAGGGGAGATGGTTGAATGGCGTCGACAACAGACTAGAACAATGGTGTTATAATGCATCTATATCACGTAACTCCACTTCATCTCCTCCTTCTCATTAACTAAGACGCAGGAAGTAACCAGGTATGGGAAGTGTCACTCACCTTCTCCAGCTCCACGATGCCGTCCACGACACAGCAGACGGTGGCCAGAGCTCTGAGGGCCGCCACACGCACATGACTTAGTCGAGGCTCCAGGCACACCCCCAGCAGGCCCCTCACGCCCCCAAGACGCGCTATGAGGCGACAGATATGCCCGCCGTCCACACCCAACGCCGTGAGATGTGACACGGCAGCGCTAACCTCCTCCTCCTTCGACTCCTCCAGCACCCGCACCACCACCTGCAGGAGGACGCCACCACATGGGTCATCAAAGGTCATGAAAATCAATGTGGAAAAAAAACATCTACTTCATCAGAGGTCAATTGTAACAAGTTAATAAGGGTTTAACTACCAAACACAGCGTGATGGCGGTCTCACGTACACTAGTTCATCGTGTCGCGCATTCTCAGATCAGATGCTGGTTGTGAGGTGATCAGAGGTCGCTAGTGATTATTGGCTATGTCAGGTATTACCAATAATGGGAAAGGTCAGACCAGGAAGAGAAGTACTACATAGCGGGGTTCTGTATCATCTTATAATTCTACATAATTTCCTTCTTGTGGTGTTACAAATGGTGGGAGAAATAGATGTTTGGCTGAAGTGTTTTGGGGGAGTGTACAGAACCCTGGCATGTAGAGGGGGAGCAGTGCCACCCGGCCCTAGACACTCACCATGATCACTGAGTGCCACCTGGCCCGCGACACTCACCATGATCACTGAGTGCCAACAGTGCCACCTGGCCCGCGACACTCACCATGATCAGTGAGTGCCAACAGTGCCACCTGGCCCGAGACACTCACCATGATCACTGAGTGCCAACAGTGCCACCTGGCCCGCGACACTCACCATGATCAGTGAGTGCCAACAGTGCCACCTGGCCCTCGACACTCACCATGATCAGTGAGTGCCAACAGTGCCACCTGGCCCGCGACACTCACCATGATCAGTGAGTGCCAGCAGTGCCACCTGGCCCGCGACACTCACCATGATCAGTGAGTGCCAGCAGTGCCACCTGGCCCTCGACACTCACCATGATCAGTGAGTGCCAACAGTGCCACCTGGCCCGCGACACTCACCATGATCAGTGAGTGCCAACAGTGCCACCTGGCCCTAGACAGTCACCATGATCAGTGAGTGCCAACAGTGCCACCTGGCCCTCGACACTCACCATGATCAGTGAGTGCCAACAGTGCCACCTGGCCCGCGACACTCACCATGATCAGTAGTGCCAGCAGTCGCCACCCCTGGCCCGTGACACTCACCATGATCGGTGAGTGCCAGCAGTGCCAACAGTGCCACCGGAGTACCTCGACAGTCACCATGATCCAGTGAGGTGCCAGCAGTGCCAACAGGTGCCAGCGAGGGTGCCAGCAGTGCCACAGCCCCTTGACAGTCACCATGATCAGTGAGTGCCAGCAGTGCCAACAGTGCCAACAGTGCCAACAGTGCCACCTGGCCCTCGACATACAATGATCCAGTGAGTGCCAGCAGTGCCACCTGGCCCTCGACACTCACACCATGATCGTGAGAGTGCCAACAGTGCCACTGGCCCGCGACACTTACAATGATCAGTGAGTGCCAACAGTGCCAACAGTGCCAACAGTGCCACCTGGCCCTCGACAGTCACCATGATCAGTGAGTGCCAACAGTGCCACCTGGCCCGCGACACTTACAATGATCCGGTGAGTGCCAACAGTGCCAACAGTGCCACCTGGCCGCGACGCCCCACAATGATCAGTGAGTGCCAACGGTGCCAACAGTGCCAACAGTGCCAACAATGCCACCTGGCCCTCGACAGTCACCATGATCAGTGAGAGGTGCCAGCAGTGCCACCTTGCCCGCGACTTGCCCACAATGATCAGTGAGGTGCCAACAGTGCCAACAGTGCCACCCGGCCTCGACACTCACCGCGGTCGGTGAGTGCCAACAGTGCCACCTGGCCCGCGACGCCCACAATGATCAGTGAGTGCCCTTGCCACCTGGCCCTCGACACTCACCATGATCAGTGAGTGCCAACAGTGCCACCCTGGCCCGCGACACTTACAATGATCAGTGGTACCAGCAGTGCCAACAGTGCCACCTGGCCTCGGCACTCACCATGATCAGTGAGAGTGCCAACAGTGCCACCTGGCCTAGACACTCACCATGATCAGTGAGGTGCCAACAGTGCCACCTGGCCCGTGACACTCACCATGATCAGTGAGTGCCAACAGTGCCACCTGGCCCGCGACACTCCACCATGATCCAGTGAGTGCCAACTTAAGTGCCAACAGTGCCACCTGGCCACTCCGGCACTCACCATGATCAGTGAGTGCCAGCAGTGCCACCTGGCCCGTGACACTCACCATGATCAGTGAGTGCCAGCAATTCTCCTGGCCTCGACACTCTGATCAGTGAGGTGCCAGCAGTGCCAACAGTGCCTGGCCCTCGACACTCACCATGATCAGTGAGGTGCCAGCAGTGCCACCTGGCCCTCGACACTCACCATGATCAGTGTGAGTGCCAGCAGTGCCACCTGGCCGCGACAGTCACCATGATCAGTGAGTGCCAACAGTGCCAACAGTGCCACCTGGCCCTCGACACTCACCATGATCAGTGAGTGCCAACAGTGCCACCAGGCCCTCGACGATCACCATGATCAGTGAGTGCCAGCAGTGCCACCTGGCCTCGACACTTACAATGATCAGTGAGTACCAACAGTGCCACCAGGCCCTCGTGACACTCACCATGATCAGTGAGTACCAGCAGGTGCCACCCAGGCCTCGACGGTCACTGATCAGTGAGTGCCAGCAGCCTGCAGTGCCACAGCCCTCGGCAGTCACCATGATCAGTGAGTGCCAACGAAAGTGCCAGCAGTGCCACCTGGCCCTCGACACTCACCATGATCAGTGAGGTACCCAGCAGTGCCACCTGGCCCTCGACAGTCACCATGATCCGGTGAGGTGCCAGCAGTGCCCACCAGGCCCTCGACAGTCACCATGATCAGTGAGAGTGCCAACAGTGCCACCTGGCCCTCGACAGTCACCATGATCAGTGAGGTGCCAACGTGCCACCAGGCCCTCGGCCAGTCCACCATGATCAGTGGGGGGTACCCAGCAGGTGCCAAGTGCCTGGCCCTCGACAGTCACCGCGATCAGTGAGTGCCAGCAGTGCCACCAGGCCCTCGACAGTCACCATGATCAGTGAGTGCCAGCAGTGCCAACAGGTGCCTGGCCCTCGACACTCACCATGATCGGTAGTGCAGCAGTGCCACCAGGCCCTCGACAGTCACCATGATCAGTGAGTGCCAACAGTGCACCACCTGGCCCTCGACAGTCACCATGATCCAGTGAGGTGCCAACGGTGCCTGGGCCTCGACAGTCACCATGATCAGTGAGTGCCAGCAGTGCCAACAGTGCCACCTGGCCCTCGACAGTCACCATGATCAGTGAGTGCCAACAGTGCCACCAGGCCCTCGACGAGTCACCATGATCAGTGAGTGCCAACAGTGCCAACAGTGCCACCTGGCCCTCGACACTCACCATGATCAGTGGTGCCAGCAGTGCCACCAGGCCCTCGACAGTCACCGCATGATCGGTGAGTGCCAACAGTGCCAACGAATTGCCACCTGGCCCTCGACGCACTCATGATCAGTGAGTGCCAACAGTGCCACCTGGCCCTGGAGCAGTCACCATGATCAGTGAGTGCCAGCAGTTGCCAACAGTGCCACTGGCCCTCGACAGTCTGCCATGATCCAGTGAGTGCCAACGCAGTGCCACCTGGCCTCGACAGTCACCATGATCAGTGAGTGCCAGCAATTACCTGGCCCTCGACACTCACCATGATCAGTGAGGTGCCAGCAGTGCCACCTGGCCTCGACACTCCACCATGATCAGTGATTGAGTACCAACAGTGCCACCTGGCCTCGACACTCACAATGATCAGTGAGAGTGCCAGCAGTGCCACCTAGCCCTCGACACTCACCATGATCAGTGAGTGCCAACAGTGCCACCTGGCCCTGCGACACTCACCGCCGATCAGTGGTGCCAGCGAACCGCAGGCCCGACACCCACAATGATCAGTGAGTGCCCCAACAGGTGCCACCTGGCCCGCGGCACTTACAGTATTGATCAGTGAGTGCCAGCAGTGCCACCTGGCCCTCGACACTCACCGCGTCAGTGGTACCAGCAGTGCCACCTGGCCCTAGACACTCACCATGATCACTGAGTGCCAACGGTACCACCTGGCCCTCGACACTCACCATGATCCGAGTAGAGTGCCAGCAGTGCCACCTGGCCCTCGACACTCACCATGATCAGTGAGGTGCCAGCAGTGCCACCTGGCCCTCGACACTCACCGCGGTCACTGAGTGCCAGCAGTGCCACCCTGGCCCTCGACACTCACCATGATCACTGAGTGCCAACAGTGCCACCTGGCCCGTGACACTCACCATGATCAGTGAGTGCCAGCAGTGCCACCTGGCCCTCGACACTTACAATGATCAGTAGTGCCAGCAGTGCCACCTGGCCCCTCGACACTTTCACCATGATCAGTGAGTGCCAGCAGTGCCACCTGGCCTCGACACTCACCATGATCAGTGAGTGCCAACAGTGCACCACCTGGCCCTCAGCACTCACCATGATCACTGAGTGCCAACGAGGTGCCACCTGGCCCTGGAGCACTCACAGTGATCCAGTGAGTGCCAACGAGATACCACCTGGCCCTCGACACTCACCATGATCAGTGAGTGCCAGCAGTGCCACCTGGCCCTCGGCACTCACACCATGATCAGTGAGTGCCAGCAGTGCCACCTGGCCCTCGACACTCACCATGATCACTGAGTGCCAGCAGTGCCACCCAGCCTCGACACTCACCATGATCAGTGAGTGCCAACAGTGCCACCTGGCCCGCGACACTCACCATGATCACTGAGTGCCAACAGTGCCACCTGGCCGTGACACTCACCATGATCAGTGAGTACCAACAGTGCCACCTGGCCCTCGACACTCACCACCATGATCAGTGAGTGCCAACAGTGCCAACAGTGCCAACGGTGCCAACAGTGCCACCTGGCCCTCGACACTCACCATGATCGGTGAGTGCCAACAGTGCCACCTGGCCCGTGACACTCACCGCCAGTCAGTGAGTGCCAGCAGTGCCACCTGGCCCTCGACACTCTACACCATGATCGAGTGAGTACCAGCAGTGCCACCTGGCCCGTGACACTCACCATGATCAGTGAGGTGCCAGCAGTACCACCTGGCCTCGACACTCACCATGATCCCGGTGGTACCAGCAGTGCCACCTGGCCCTCGACACTCACCATGATCAGTGAGTGCCAGCAGTGCCACCTGGCCCTCGACACTCCTGCCATGATCAGTGAGTGCCAGCAGTACCACCTGGCCCTCGGCACTCACCATAGTCAGTGAGGTGCCAGCAGTGCCACCTGGCCCTCGACACTCACCATGATCAGTGAGTACCAACAGTGCCACCCTGGCCCTCGACACTCACCGCCCGATCCAGTGAGTACCAACAGTGCCACCTGGCCCTCGACGCCACCATGATCAGTGAGTGCCAACAGTGCACCACCTGGCCCCTCGACACTCACCGCCGATCCCGGTGAGGTGCCAACGGGTGCCACCTGGCCTCGGCACTCACCGCGGTCAGTGAGGTCCAGCAGTGCCTACCTGGCCCTCACGACACTCACCGATCAGTGAGTGCCAGCAGTGCCAACAGTGCCAACAGTGCCAACAGTGCCACCTGGCCTCGAGCACTTACAATGATCAGTGAGTGCCAACGATGCCACCTCGACACTCACCATGATCAGTGAGTACCAGCAGTGCCACCTGGCCCTCGGCACTCACATGATCAGTGAGTGCCAACAGTGCCAACAGTGCCAACAGTGCCAACAGGTGCCACCTGGCCCTCGACACTCACCATGATCCAGTGAGTGCCAGCAGATACTTAACAGTGCCCAGCAGTGCCAACAGTGCCACCAGGCCCTCGACAGTCACCACTTGATCAGTGAGGTGCCAACAGTGCCAACAGTGCCACCTGGCCACACTCTGTAATCTCACGGCTCAGCATGAGGTCCATAGCTTGGTGAAGAGGCGTGACCCAGCGCCGTCACCACCTGCACCACCTGGCGGGTCGTGTTGTGGTCGAGGTCGTCGCCGTCGAGGTCGTTGCTACACACACTCGTCAGTCGTTCACAGATCTGATGAATCACCTTACTCTGACGACGGGACGACTGTAAACAATAACAACAACAACAACAGTTACTCCAGTTATAATGATTAATACAACAACAACAACAACAACAACAACAGTTACTACCAGTTATAATGATTAATACAACAACAACAACAACAACAACAACAACAGTTACTACCAGTTATAATGATTAAACAACAACAGTTACTACCGGATAATGATTAAAACAACAACAACAACAACAACACTTACTACCAGTTATAATGATTAATACAACAACAACAACAACAACAGCAGTTACTACCAGTTATAATGATTAATACAACAACAACAACAACAACAACAACAACAACAACAGTTACTACCAGTTATAATGATTAATACAACAACAACAACAATAAAGTCTAAGATAATATTAATCAACAACAACAACAACAGTTACTACCGGTTATAATGATTAATACAACAACAACAACAACAACAACAACAGTTACTACCGGTTATAATGATTAATAACAACAACAACAACAACAACAACAACAGTTACTACCAGTTATATAATGATTAATACAACAACAACAGTTACGAACCAGTTATAATGATTAATACAACAACAACAACAACAGTTACTACCAGTTATAATAGATTATATAACAACAACAACAACAGTTACTAACAGTTATAATGATTAATACAAAACAACAACAACAACAAATAAACAGTTACTACCAGTTATAGTGATTAATACAACAACAACAACAACAGTTACTACCAGTTATAATGATTAATACAACAACAACAACAACAACAACAGTTACTACCAGATATAATGATTAATACAACAACAACAACAACAACAACAACAACAGTTACTACCAGATATAATGATTAATACAACAACATCAACAACAACAACAACAACAGTTACTACCAGTTATAATGATTAATACAACAACAACAACAACAACAACAACAACAATAACAACAACGGTTACTACTACCAGATATAATGATTAATTCAACAAAAACAACAACAAAAAACAGTTACTACCAGTTATAATGATTAATACAACAACAACAACAACAGTTACTACCAGTTATAATGATTAATACAACAACCAACAACAACAACAACAACAACAGTTACTACCAGTTATAATGATTAATACAACAACAACAACAACAACAACAACAACAGTTACTACCAGTTATAATGATTAATACAACAACAACAACAAAAAACAACAACAACAGTTACTACCAGTTATAATGATTAATACAACAACAACAACAACAACAACAGTTACTACCAGTTATAATGATTAATACAACAACAACAACAACAACAACAACAACAGTTACTACAGTTATAGATTAATACAACAACAACAACAACAATAACCAGTTAATATTATAATGATTAATACAACAACAACAACAACAACAACAACAAATGTTACTACCAGTTATAATGATTAATACACAACAACAACAACAACAGTTACTACCAGTTATAATGATTAATACAACAACAACAACAACAACAACAACAACAACAGTTACTACCAGTTATAATGATTAATACAACAACAACAACAACAACACGTACTACCAGTTATAATGATTAATACAAATAACAACAACAACAACAACAGTTACTACCAGTTATAATGATTAATACAACAACACAACAACAACAACAACAACAACAACAACAGTTACTACCAGTTATAATGATTAATACAACAACAACAACAACAACAACAACAACAGTTACTAACGGTTATAATGATTAATACAACAACAACAACAACAACAACAACGAGTTACTACCAGTTATATTGATTAATACAACAACAACACAACAGCAAACTCCACAACAGTTACAACCAGTTATAATGATTAATACACAACAACAACAACAGTTACTACCGGTTATAATGATTAATACAACAACAACAACAACAGTTACTAACAGTTATAATGATTAATACAACAACAACAACAACAACAACAGTTACTACCAGTTATAATGATTAATACAACAACAACAACAACAGTTACTACCAGTTATAATGATTAATAACAACAACAACAAAGTTACTACCAGATATAATGGTTAATACAACACAACAACAACAACAACAAGTTACCAGATATAATGATTAATACAACAACATCAACAACAACAACAACAACAGTTACTACCAGTTATAATGATTAATACAACACAACAACAACAACAACAACAACAACAACAACAACGGTTACTACCAGATATAATGATTAATACCAACAACAACAACAACAACAACAACAGTTACTACCAGTTATAATGATTAATACAACAACAACAGTTATACCAGTTATAATGATTAATACAACAACAACAACAACAACAGTTACTACCAGTTATAATGATTAATACAACACAAACAAACAACATTATAGTTATATATTAATACAACAACAACAACAACAACAACAACAGTTACTACCAGTTATAATGATTAATACACAACAACAACAACAACAGTTACTACCAGTTATAATGATTAATACAACAACAACAAAACAACAACAACAACAGTTGCTACCAGTTATAATGATTAATACAACAACATCAACAACAACAACAACAGTTACTGGTTATAATGATTAATAAAACAACAACAACAAAAAGTTACTACCAGTTATAATGATTAATACAACAACAACAACAACAACAACAACAACAATAACGTTACTACCAGATATAATGATTAATACAACAACAACAACAACAACAACAACAACAGTTACTACCGGTTATAATGATTAATACAACAACAACAACAACAGTTACTACCAGTTATAATGATTAATACAACAACAAACAACAACAACAGTTACTACAGTTATAATGATTAATACAACAACAACAACAACAACAACAACAACAAAGTTACTACCAGTTATAATGATTAATACAACAACAACAACAACAACAACAACAGTTACTACCATTTATAATGATTAATACAACAACAACAACAACAAACAACAACGTTACTACCGGTTATAATGATTAATACAACCAACAACAACAGCAGGTTACCAGTTATAATGATTAATAACACAATAACAGAACAGCAACAGTTACTACAGTTATAATGATTAATACAACAACAACAAGCAACAGCAACAACAACAGTTACTACCGGTTATAATGATTAATACAACAAAACAACAACAACAAACAACGTTTGTTGGTTATACAACAACAGCAACAGCAGTTACTGGTTAAAGTTAATACAACAACAACAACAGCAACAGCAGTTACTGGCAGTTATAATGATTAATACAACAACAACAATAGCAACAGAACAACAACAGCAACAGTTACTACCAGTTATAATGATTAATACAACAACAACAACACAGTTCTACCAGTTATAATGATTAATACAACAACAACAACAACAACAACAACAACAACAGTTACTAAAGTTATAATGATTAATACAGCAACAACAACAGCAATCAACAACACAGCAACAACAACAACAACAACAACAACAACGGTTACTAACAGTTATAATGATTAATACAACAACAACAACAACAACATCAGCAACAGCAGAACAGCAACAGCAGCAACAACAACAGTTACTGCGTTGTGATTAATAACAACAACAACAACAGCAACAACAACAACAACAACAACAACAGTTACTACCAGATATAATGATTAATACAACATCAGCAACAACAGCAACAACAGCAGTTACTACCAGTTATAATGATTAATACAACAACAACAACAACAACAACAACAGTTACTAACAGTTATAATGATTAATACACAACAACAACAACAACAACAACAGTTACTACCAGTTATAATGATTAATACAACATCAGCAAAGCAGCAACAAACAGCAACAACAACAGTTACTACCGGTTATAATGATTAATACAACAACAACAACAGCAACAACAGTTACTACCGGTTATAATGTTAATACAAACAACAACAACAACATCATAAACAACAACAACAACAACAGTTACTACCAGATATAATGATTAATACAACAACAACAACAACAGAACAACAGTTACTACCGGTTATAATGATTAATACAACAACAGCAACAACAATAACAACAACAGTTACTACCAGTTATAATGATTAATACAACAACAACAACAACAACAATAACAACAACAGTTACTACAGTTATATAGTTATGCACAACAACATCAACAGTTATAGTTATAGTATTGATTTGCAACAAAAATAAAACGTTACTAAGTATAATTAATACAACAACAACAACAACAACAACAACAACAGTTACTACCAGTTATAATGATTAATACAACAACAACAACAACAACAACAACAACAGCAGTTACTACCGGTTATAATGATTAATACAACAACAACAACAGAGTTACTAGCAGTTATAATGATTAATACAACAACAACAAAAAAACAACAACAACAACAACAACAACAGCAACAGAGTTACTACCGGTTATAATGATTAATACAACACAACAACAACAACCAACAACAACAACAACAACAAAAAAGTTATACCAGTTTGATTAATACAAAACAACAACAACAAAACGTTATACGTTATAATTTAATCAACAACACAACAACAACAACAACAACAAAACAACAGGTTACTACCAGTTATAATGATTAATACAACAACAACAACAACAACAACAACAACAACAACAGTTACTACCGTTATAATGATTAATACAACAACAACATCACAACAGCAACAGCAACAACAACAACAGCAGCAGTTGCTACTGGTTATAATGATTAATACAACAACAACAACACAACAACAGCAAAAACAGCGGTTACTACCGTTATAATGATTAATACAACAACACAACAGTTCTACCGTTATAATGATTCAACAACAACAACAACAGCAACAACAACAACAGCAACAACAGCAGCAGTTACTGCCGGTTATAATGATTAATACAGCAACAACAACAACAGCAAAACAGCAGTTGCTACCGGTTATATTGATTAATACAACAGCAACAACAACACAACGCAACAGTTGATAACGGTTATAATAGTTAATGCTGCAACAAAGCAACAACAACAGACAACAGGTTGCTGCGTTATAATAATTTACAACAACACAACAACAACAACAACAACAACAACAACAGCAGTTACTACGGTTATAATGATTAACAACAACAACAACAACAACAACAACAACAACAACAACAGCAACAACAACAACAACAACAACAACAACAACAACAACAACAAAAAGAACAACTGCAACAACAACAGCAAAATTACTACTAATTATATAATATATGAAGGTCAGGGGACTCACCTGGGGCTGGAGGGGGTTATCAGGGGACTCACCTGGGGCTGGAGGTAGTTATCAGGGGACTCACCTGGGGCTGGAGGTAGTTTATCAGGGGACTCACCTGGGGCTGGAGGTAGTTATCAGGTGACTCACCTGGGGCTGGAGGTAGTTATCAGGGGACTCACCTGGGGCTGGAGGTAGTTATCAGGGACTCACCTGGGGCTGGAGGTAGTTATCAGGGACTCACCTGGGGCTGGAGGTAGTTATCAGGGACTCACCTGGGGCTGGAGGTAGTTATCAGGGGACTCACCTGGGGCTGGAGGTAGATATCAGGAGACCACCTGGGGCTGGAGGTAGTTATCAGGGGAATCACCTGGGGCTGGAGGTAGTTATCAGGGGACTCACCTGGGGCTGGAGGAAGTTATCAGGGCCTCACCAGGGGCTGGAGGTAGTTATCAGGGGACTCACCTGGGGATGGAGGTGAAATCGGGGACTCACCTGGGGCTGGGGTAGCTATCAGGGGACTCATTTGGGGCTGGAGGTAGTTATCAGGGGACTCACCTGGGGCTGAAGGTAGTTATCAGGGGACTCACCTGGGGCTGGAGAGGTGGTTATCAGGGGACTCTGGGGCTGGAGGTAGTTATCAGGGGACTCACCTGGGGCTGGAGGTAGTTATCAGGGGACTCACCTGGGGCTGGAGGTAGTTATCAAGGGCCTCACCTGGGGCTGGAGGTAATTTTCAGGCTCACCTGGGGCTGGAGGAGGTAGTTATCAGGGGACTCACCTGGGCTGGAGGTAGTTATCAGGGCTAACCTGGGAGTGGGAGGTAGTTATCAGGGGACTCACCTGGGGCTGGAGGTATTTATCAGGGGCCTCACCTGCGGCTGGAGGTAGTTATCAAGGGAATCAACTGGGGCTGGAGGTAGTTATCAGAGGCCTCACTGGGGCTGGAGGTAGTTATGAAGGGACTCCCTGGGGCTGCAGGTAGTTATCAGGACTCACCTGGGGCTGGAGGTAGTTATCAGGGGACTCACCTGGTGCTGGAGGTAGTTATCAGGGGACTCACCTGGGGCTGGAGGTATTTATCAGGGACTCCCCTGGGGCTGGAGGAGTTATCAGGGATTCACCTGGGGCTGGAGGTATTTATCAAGGGACTCCCTGGGGCTGGAGGTAGTTATCAGGGGCTCACCTGGGGCTGGAAGTAGTTATCAGGGACTCACCTGGGGCTGAAGCTAGTTATCGGGGACTCACCTGGGGCTGGAGGTAGTTATCAGGGACTCACCTGGGTGCTGGAGGTAGTTATCAGGGGACTCACCTGGGGCTGGAGGTAGTTATCGGGACTCCCTGGGGCTGGAGGGAGTTATCAGGGGACTCACCTGGGGCTGGAGGTAGTTATCCTCACCTAGGGCTGGAGGTTTTATCAAGGACCCCTGGGGCTGGAGGTATTTATCAGGGGCCTCACCTGGGGCTGGAAGTAGTTATCAGGGACTCACCGGGCTGAAGGTAGTTATCAGGGGACTCACCTGGGGCTGGAGGTAGTTATCAGGGACTCACCTGGTGCTGGAGGTCTTTATCAGGGGACTCACCTGGGGCTGGAGGTATTTATCAGGACTCACCTGGGGCTGGAGGGAGTTATTAGGGACTCACCTGGGGCTGGAGGTAGTTATCTCACCTGGGGCTGGAGGTAGTTATCAGGGACTCACCTGGGGCTGGAGTAGCTATCAGGGACTCACCTGGGGCTGGAGAGCAGTTATCAGGGGACTCACCTGGGGCTGGAGGTAGTTATCAGGGACTCACCTGGGGCTGGAGGTAGTTATCAGGGGACTCACCTGGGGCTGGAGGTAGTTATCAGGGACTCACCTGGGGCTGGAGGTAGTTATCAGGGGACTCACCTGGGGCTGGAGGTATTTATCAGGGTCACCTGGGCTGGAGGTATTATGAGGACTCCTGGGGCTGGAGGGAGTTATAGGGACTCACCTGGGGCTGGAGGGTCTCACCGGGCTGGGTAGTTATCAGGGGACTCACCTGGGGCTGGAGGTAGTTATCAGGGACTCACCTGGGGCTGGAGGTAGTTATCAGGGACTCACCTGGGCTGGAGGTAGTTATCAGGGGACTCACCTGGGGCTGGAGGTAGTTATCAGGGGACTCACCTGGGGCTGGAGGTAGTTATCAGGGGACTCACCTGGGGCTGGAGGTGTAGTTATCAGGGGACTCACCTGGGGCTGGAGGTAGTTATCAGGGGACTCACCTGGGGCTGGAGGTAGTTATCAGGGGACTCACCTGGGGCTGGAGGTAGTTATCAGGGGACTCACCTGGGGCTGGAGGTAGTTATCAGGGGACTCACCTGGGGCTGGAGGAGTTATCGGACTCACCTGGGGCTGGAGGGGAGTTATCAGGGGACTCACCTGGGGCTGGAGGTAGTTATCAGGGGACTCACCTGGGGCTGGAGGGAGTTATCAGGGGACTCACCTGGGGCTGGAGGTAGTTATCAGGGGACTCACCTGGGGCTGGAGGGAGTTATCAGGGGACTCACCTGGGGCTGGAGGTAGTTATCAGGGGACTCACCTGGGGCTGGAGGTAGTTATCAGGGGACTCACCTGGGGCTGGAGGTAGTTATCAGGGGACTCACCTGGGGCTGGAGGAGTTATCAAGGACTCACCTGGGGCTGGAGGGAGTTATCAGGGGACTCACCTGGGGCTGGAGGTAGTTATCAGGGGACTCACCTGGGGCTGGAGGGAGTTATCAGGGACTCACCTGGGGCTGGAGGTAGTTATCAGGGACTCACCTGGGGCTGGAGAGGGAGTTATCAGGGGACTCACCTGGGGCTGGAGGTAGTTATCAGGGGACTCACCTGGGCTGGAGGTAGTTATCAGGGGACTCACCTGGGGCTGGAGGGGAGTTATCAGGGGACTCACCTGGGGCTGGAGGTAGTTATCAGGGGACTCACCTGGGGCTGGAGGTCGGGGTCAGCGGAGGTCCACTGGGTGGTATAGTCTCTGAGGAAGTTGTTGATGTGGCCCTAGAGGACCCGGCCAGGGCCGGCACCTGACGCAGCTCAACCACTCCAGCCGCCTGAAACACAACAACCAGGTGCTGGTATAGTGGTGCTGTAACACCAGGTATAGTGGTGCTGTAACACCAGGTATAGTGGTGCTGTAACACCAGGTATAGTGGTGCTGTAACACCAGGTATAGTGGTGCTGTAACACCAGGTATAGTGGTGCTGTAACACCAGGTATAGTGGTGCTGTAACCAGGTAATGTGTGGTAACACAGGTATAGTGGTGCTGTAACACCAGGTATAGTGGTGCTGTAACACCAGGTATAGTGGTGCTGTAACACCAGGTATAGTGGTGCTGTAACACCAGGTATAGTGGTGCTGTAACACCAGGTATAGTGGTGCTGTAACACCAGGTATAGTGGTGCTGCAACACCAGGTATGGTGGTGCTGTAATACCAGGTATATGTGGTGCTGTAACAGCAGGTATAGTGGTGCTGGTAACACCAGGTATAGTGGTG
>NW_024757724.1:0-12237 GCF_018991925.1 Homarus americanus
GTGGGTAAGGACTGTGGGTTGGGATGGGTGTAAGGACTGAGGCTGATGGGTAAGGACTGCTGGTGGGTAAGGACTGTGGGTTGTGGTGTGACTGTGGGTTGGTGGGTGTATGACTGTAGGTTGATGGGTGTATGACTGGGTTGGTGGGTGTATGACTGTGGGTTGGTGGGTGTATGACTGTGGGTTGGTGGGTGTATGACAGTGGTGACAAGGATTATTTGAGCTTGACAAAATTTAGATAGATAGCAGCATGGTTTAGTCGTGTTCAGTTTAGTTTAAATTGTGTTTAGGTTAGGTTGGGTCATGTCAGGTACAGAGTTTGGCCAGGGTCCTTTATTCAAGCTGTCAGGGTTAAACTTCCTTCCTAGAAAGATGAACACACGAACCTACGGACGACACACGAACACAATAACACATGATCATACATGGAAACGAACACACGAATGGACATACTCAGGATATCGGGGAATAAATATAAAATTATAAAAATGCATAAAAAGTCTTTGACGGATAAACAACTTTGTAATGTTAGAATCGATATTACTGATATTATAGAAAATCAAACTAACTTCCTTTAAACACTCTTGGCTCTTCCTGTGTATAAGAAGAGTTTAATCTGGTATATATTTTTTCTAGTAATTGGTGTTATCAGGGGAAGAGATTGTGTCGTTTGTGGTCTGTCATTCAAGGTTGTTTAGTGTTTGAAGCTCGTTAATTCATTATGCTTGTAGCCCCCATCTCTGCATACAACCCTGGTGCTTCTTGCTGTTGATACTCCCACGAAAATAAATTGTCAGATTAACGAAACGAAGATTAAAAAAATTTTGTTTTAATTCACGGATTAACCATACTTCACCCAATCTAACTTAACCTATCCTAACCTAACCTAATCTAATCATAATTGTGTTTTAAAAAAAGGTTTACAGGCATAGGTAACAAGCTGGTCCTTTAACGGGAGAACACAAGGCTTCCCAACCCTCACCTGATGAAATAGAATCACTATACCCAACCTGATCTAATTAAGGACACGTTAGGCTTTGTAAGATAGTTTAGTTTGAAGTGTTGTGAATCTCCGTGGGTGTTATAGATTCACTTGGTATACTACATGTGTAAAGTCAGGATATATACAATGTGTGTTGATTTTTCTACCCGTGTGTTAAATATTTTTGTGGGGAGGGGGAGGTATTTTCCTGTCGGTTTCCACTCTAGCTTTCCACCAATGTTATTTCACCCTTCTAGATTTCTATACCCTTTGATCCACCTTACCTAAGAGTGGAATGAGACAAATATAATTGGTGGAGTGGAATGTCTGTATAATTGATGTCAGGATCCAACTCTGCCCTGGACGACACAGGATTGATCGTCACTGGTGTTGTAAGACTGTACAGAAAACCGCCTCTTGTGTTGTTCCCACGTATTAAAGAGCGATGAAGGTAAACTGAACAAGCACGCTGGGCAATGCTCGTTGTTGTAGTGGAATACACACGAAACCCAGTCAGTTGAGGGTGTAAATCTTCGCCTGCCTCTGGAATGCACTACACACGCTATGCCAAAACTGAGATATACTCGGCATGTCAACACTGAGACACACATGCTATGCTAACAAACATATACTCACATAAACTATGCCAATATTAAGACACTCGAGCAGGGGACTCTGTTATACTCGAACAGGAGACTTTGTTATACTCGATCAGGGGCCTTTGTTATACTCGATCAGGGGACTTTGTTGTACTCGAAAAGTGGCCTTTGTTATACTCTTTTAGAGGCCTTTGTTAAACTCGAACAGGGGCCTTTGTTAAACTCGATCAAAGGCCTTTGTTATTCTCGATTAGAGGACTTTGTTAAACTCGATGAGGAGACTTTGTTATACTCGATGAGGGGCCTTTGTTATACTCGATGAGGGGATTCTGTTATACTCGATCATGGGACTTTGTTATACTCGATGAGGGGCCTTATTATACCGATGAGGGGACTTTGTCTACTCGATTGTGAGACATTCTATACTCTGATCAGGCGACTTTGTTATATTCGATGAGGGGACTTTGTTATACTCGATCATGGGACTTTGTTATACTCGATCATGGGGCATTTGTTATACTCGATCAGGGGACTTTGTTTTCCTCGACCAGCGGAGTTTGTTATACTCGATCAGGTGACTTTGTTATACTCGATCAGGGGACTTTGTTATACTCGGTGAGGAGACTTTGTTATACTCGATCAGGGGACTTTGTTAACCTCGATCAGAGGCCTTTGTTATACTCGATCAGGGGACTTTGTTATACTCGATCAGGGAACTTTGAAATACTCGATCAGGGCCCTTTGTTATACTCGTTCAGGCGCCTTTGTTATATTCGATCAGGGACCTTTGTTCTACTCGATCAGGGGACTTTGTTATACTCGATCAGGGTGACTTTGTTATATTCGATGAGGGGACTTTGTTATACTCGATCATGGAACTTTGTTATACTCGATCAGGGGCCTTTGTTATACTCGAGCAGGGGCCTTTGTTATACTCGATCAGGGAACTTTGTTATACTCGATCAGGCGACTTTGTTATATTCGATGAGGGGACTTTGTTATACTCGATCATGGGACTTTGTTACACTCGATGAGGGGCCTTTGTTATACTCGATGAGGGGACTTTGTTCTACTCGATAAGGGGACTTTGTTATACTCGATCAGGGGACTTTGTTATACTCGATCAGGGGACTTTCTTATACTCGTTCGGGGGATTTTGTTATACTCGATCAGGGGACTTTGTTATACTCGATGAGGGGGCTTTGTTATACTCGATCAGGCGAATTTGTTATACTTGATCAGAGGCCTTTGTTAAACTCGATCAGGGGCCTTTGTTATACTCAACCAGGGTACTTTGTTATACTCGATGAGGGGCCTTTGTTAAACTCGATCAGAGGCCTTTGTTATACTCGATCAGGGGACTTTGTTATACTCGATCAGGGGACTTTGTTACACTCGATTAGGGCAGTCTGTTATACTCGAGCAGGGGACTCTCTTATACTCGATCAGGGACCTTTGTTATACTCGATCAGGGGACTTTGTTGTACTCGAAAAGTGGCCTTTGTTACACTCGTTTAGGGCAGTCTGTTTTACTCGAGCAGGGGACTCTGTTATACTCGATCAGGGGACTTTGTTGTACTCGAAAAGTGGCCTTTGTTATACTCTTTTACAGGCCTTTGTTATACTCGAACAGGGCCTTGTTAAACCCGATCAAAGGCCTTTTGTTATTCTCGATTAGAGGACTTTGTTAAACCTGATGAGGAGACTTTGTTATAATCGGTCAGGGGAGTTTGTTATACCCGATCAGTGGCCTTTATACCTCGATCAGGGGCCTTGTTATACCGATCAGCCTCGTGGTTATACTCGATCAGGGGACTTTGTTATACTTGGATCAGGGGCTTTGTTATACTCGATCAGTATTCTCGTTGGCCTCGATGAGGGGACTTTGCTATACCTGATCAGGGGACTTTGTTGTACTGGATCAGGAACTTTGTTATACTCGATCAGGGGCCTTTGTAATACTCGTTCAGGCACCTTTGTTATTTTCGATCAGGGGCATTTGATATACTCGACCAGTGGACTTTGTTGTACTCGATGAGGGGCCTTTGTTAAACTCGATCAGGGGCCTTTGTTATACTCGATCAGGGGACATTGTTATACTCGATCAGGGGACTTTGTTATACTCGATCAGGGGACTTTGTTATATTCGATGAGGGGACTTTGTTATACTCGATCATGGGACTTTGTTATACGCGATGAGGGGCCTTTGTTATACTTGATGAGGGGATTCTGTTATACTCAATCATGGGACTTTGTTATACTCGATGAGGGGCCTTTGTTATATGCGATGAGGGGACTTTGTTCTACTCGATCAGGGGACTTTGTTATACTCGATCAGGGGACCTTGTTATATTCGATGAGGGGACTTTGTTATAGTCGATCATGGGACTTTGTTATACTCGATCAGTGGCCTTTGTTATACTCGATCAGGGGACTTTGTTATCCTCGACCAGGGGAGTTTGTTATACTCGATCAGGGGACTTTGTTATACTCGATCAGGGGACTTTGTTATACTCGGTGAGGGGACTTTGTTATATTCGATCAGGGGACTTTGTTATACTCGATCAGGGGCCTTTGTTATACTCGATGATGGGACTTTGTTCTACTGGATCAGGGGACTTTGTTATACTCGATCAGGGGACTTTGTTATATTCGATGAGGGGACTTTGTTATACTCGATCCATGGGACTTTGTTGCCTCTAAATCCAGGGGCCTTTGTTATACTCGATCAGGGCTGCTGTTATATCGATCAGAACTGTTATACTCGATCAGGGGACTTTCTTATACTCGATCAGGGGACTTTCTTATACTCGTTCTGTGGATTTTGTTATACTCGATCAGGGAACTTTGTTATATTCGATGAGGTGGCTTTGTTATACTCGATCAGGCGAATTTGTTATACTCGATCAGGGGCCTTTGTTATAGACGATCAGGGAACTTTGAAATACTCGATCAGGGGCCTTTGTTATACTCGTTCAGGCGCCTTTGTTATATTCGATCAGGGGCCTTTGTTATACTCGACCAGGGGACTTTGTTATACTCGATCATGGGACTTTGTTATACTCGATGAGGGGCCTTTGTTATACTCGATGAGGGGCCTTTGTTCTACTCGATCAAGGGACTTTGTTATACTCGATCAGGGGACTTTGTTATATTCGATGAGGGGACTTTGTTATACTCGATCAGGGGCCTTTGTTATAGTCGATCAGGGAACTTTGTTATACTCGATCAGGACCCTTTGTTATATTCGATGAGGGGACTTTGTTATACTCGATCATGGGACTTTGTTACACCCGATGAGGGGTCTTTGTTATACTCAATGAGGGGACTTTTCTCTACTCGATTAGGGGACTTTGTTATACTCGATCAGGGGACTTTGTTATATTCAATGAGGGGAGTTTGTTATACTCGATCATGGGACTTTGTTATACTCGATCAGGGGCCTTTGTTATACTCGATCAGGGGCCTTTGTTATACTCGACTAGGGGTCTTTGTTATACTCGATCAGGGGCCTTTGTTATACTTGATTAAAGGACGCTGTTATACTCGTTCAGAGCGCCTTTGTTATATTCGATCCGAACTGTTATACTCGACCAGGGGGACTTTGTTATACTCGATCAGGGCTTTTGTTAAACTCGGTCAGGACGCTGTTATACTCGATCAGGGGACTTTGTTATACTCGATCAGGGGCCTTTGTTATACTCGATCAGGGGACTTTGTTATATTCGATGAGGGGACTTTGTTATACTCGATCATGGGACATTGTTATACTCGATCAGGGGCCTTTGTTATACTCGATCAGGGGCCTTTGTTTTACTCGATCAGGGAACTTTGTTATACTCGATCAAGGGAATTTGTTATATTCGATGAGGGGACTTTGTTATACTCGATCAGGGGCCATTGTTATACTCGATGATGGGGACTTTGTTCCTATGGATCAGGGACTTTGTTATATACTCGATCAGGGGACTTTGTTATATTCGATGAGCGGACTTTTGTTATACTCGTTCATGGGACTTTGTTATACTCGATCAAGGGCGCTGTTATATACTCGATCAAGAACTGTTATACTCGATCAGGGAACTTTGTTATACTCGATCAGGGGACTTTCTTATACTCGATCAGGGGACTTTCTTATACTCGTTCTGTGGATTTTGTTATACTCGATCAGGGAACTTTGTTATATTCGATGAGGTGGCTTTGTTATACTCGATCAGGCGAATTTGTTATAATCGATCAGGGGACTTTGTTATACTCGACCAGGGGACTTTTTTATACTCGATCAGGGGCCTTTGTTAAACACGATCAGGGGCCTTTGTTATACTCAACCAGGGGACTTTGTTAAACTCGATCAGAGGCCTTTGTTATACTCTATCAGGGGACTTTGTTATATTCGATGAGAGGACTTTGTTATACTCGATCAGGGGCCTTTGTTATAGTCGATCAGGGAACTTTGTTATACTCGATCAGGGGACTTTGTTATATTCGATGAGGGGACTTTGTTATACTCGATCATGGGACTTTGTTACACTCGATGAGGGGTCTTTGTTATACTCGATGAGGGGACTTTGCTCTACTCGATTAGGGGACTTTGTTATACTCGATCAGGGGACTTTTTTATATTCGATGAGGGGACTTTGTTATACTCGATCAGGGCCTTGGTGCCACTTGATCCAGGGGCCTTTGTTATACTCGTTCAGGCACCTTTGTTATATTCGATCAGGGGCCTTTGATATACTCGACCAGGGGACTTTGTTATACTCGATGAGGGGCCTTTGTTAAACTCGATCAGGGGCCTTTGTAATTCTCGATCAGGAGACATTGTTATACTCGATCAGGGGACTTTGTTATACTCGATCAGGGGACTTTGTTATATATGATGAGGGGACTTTTTTATACTCGATCATGGGACTTTGTTATATATACTCGATCAGGGCTTTTTGTTAAACTCGGTCGCAGGGGCGCTGTTATACTCAATCAAGGGACTTTCTTATACTCGATCCAGGGGCCTTTGTTATACTCGATCAGGGGACTTTGTTGTACTCGAAAAGTGGCCTTTGTTATACTCTTTTAGAGGCCTTTGTTATACTTGAACAGGGGCCTTTGTTAAACTCGATCAAAGGCCTTTGTTATTCTCGATTAGAGGACTTTGTTAAACTCGATGAGGAGACTTTGTTATACTCGGTGAGGGGACTTTGTTATACTCGATCAGGGGACTTTGTTAACCTCGATCAGAGGGCTTTGTTATACTCGATCAGGGGACTTTGTTATACTCGATCATGGGACTTTGTTATACTCGATCAGGGGCTTTTGTTAAACTCGGTCAGGGGCCTTTGTTATACTCAATCAGGGGACTTTGTTATACTCGATCAGGGCTTTGTTTAGCATGCTCGATCAGGGGACTTTGTTAGATTCGATGAGGGACTTTGTTATACTCGATCATGGGACTTTGTTATACTCGATCAGGGGCCTTTGTTATACTCGATCAGGGCCTTGGTTTTTACTCGATCAGGGAATTTTGTTCCGCCGCCGATCAGGGGACTTTATTTATATTCGATAAGGGACTTTGTTATACTCGATCAGGGGACTTTATTATACTCGATCAGGTGACTTTGTTATATTCGATAAGGGGGCTTTGTTATACTCGATCAGGGGCCTTTGTTATAATCGTTCAGCGGACTATGTTATACTCGAACAGGGGACCTTGTTATACTCGATCAGGGGACTTTGTTATACTCGATCAGGGGACTTTGTTATATTCGATGAGGGACTTTGTTATTCTCGATCATGGGACTTTGTTATACTCGATGAGGTGCCTTTGTTATACTTGATGAGGGGACTTTGTTCTACTCGATCAGGGAAATTTGTTATACTCGATGAGGAGCCTTTGTTATACTCGCTGAGGGGACTTTGTTATACTGGATCAGGGGACTTTGTTTTACTCGATGAAGGGGCTTTGTTTATGCTCGATAGAGGCCTTTGTTATACTCAATCAGGGGACTTTGTTATACTCGATGAGGGGGCTCTGTTATACTCGATCAGGCGAATTTGTTATACTCGATCAGGGGACTTTGTTATACTCGATCAGGGGACTTTGTTAAACTCGATCAGGGGCCTTTGTTATACTCAACCAGGGGACTTTGTTATACTCGATGAGGGGCCTTTGTTAAAATCGATCAGAGGCCTTTGTTATACTCGATCAGGGGACTTCGTTATACTCGATCAGTGGACTTTGTTACATTCGATTAGGGCAGTCTGTTATACTCGAGGAGGGGACTCTGTAATACTCGATCAGGGGACTTTGTTATATTCGATTAGGGGCCTTTGTTATACTCGATCAGGGGACTTTGTTGTACTCGAAAAGTGGCCTTTGTTATACTCTTTTAGAGGCCTTTGTTATACTCGAACAGGGGCCTTTGTTAAACTCGATTAAAGGCCTTTGTTATTCTCGATTAGAGGACTTTGTTAAACTCGATGAGGAGACTTTGTTATAATCGGTCAGGGGAGTTTGTTATACTCGATCAGTGGCCTTTGTTATACTCGATCAGGGGCCTTTGTTTTACTCGATCAGGGGCCTTTGTTATACTCGATCAGGGGACTTTGTTATACTTGATCAGGGGGCTTTGTTATACTCGATCAGGGGACTTTGTTATTCTCGATCAGGGTGACTTTGTTATACTCGATCACGGGACTTTGTTGTACTCGATCAGGGAACTTTGTTATACTCGATCAGGGGCCTTTGTAATACTCGTTCAGGCACTTTGTTATATTCGATCAGGGGCCTTTGATATACTCGACCAGGGGACTTTGTTATACTCGCTGAGGGGCCTTTGTTATGATGACCCCGATGAGGGACTTTGCTATACTCGATCATGGGACTTTGTTATACTCGATGAGGGGCCTTTGTTATACTCGATGAGGGGATTCTGTTATACTCAATCATGGGACTTTGTTATACTCGATGAGGGGCCTTTGTTATACGCGATGAGGGGACTTTGTTCTACTCGATCAGGGGAGTTTGTTATACTCGATCAAGGGACCTTGTTATATTCGATGAGGAGACTTTGTTATAGTCGATCATGGGACTTTGTTATACTCGATCAGGGGCCTTTGTTATACTCGATCAGGGGACTTTGTTATCCTCGACCAGGGGAGTTTGTTATACTCGATCAGGGGACTTTGTTATACTCGATTAGGGGACTTTGTTATACTCGGTGAGGGGACTTTGTTTTACTCGATAAGGGGCCTTTGTTATACTCGATCAGAGGCCTTTGTTATACTCGATCAGGGAACTTTGTTATACTCGATCAGGGGACTTTGTTATACTCGATCAGGGGACCTTGTTATACTCCAGACAGGGGACTTTCTTATGCTCGTTCAGGGATTTTTGTTATACTCGACCAGGGGACTTTGTTGCTACTCATTGAGGCTTTGTTATACTCGATCAGGCGAATTTGTTATACTCGATCAGGGGACTTTGTTATACTCGATCAGGGGACTTTGTTATACTCGACCAGGGGACTTTGTTAACCTCGATCAGAGGCCTTTGTTATACTCGATTAGGGGACTTTGTTATACTCGATCAGGGAACTTTGAAATACTCGATCAGGGCCCTTTGTTATACTCATTCAGGCGCCTTTGTTATATTCGATGAGGGACCTTTGTTATACTCGATGAGGGGGCTTTGTTATTCTCGATCAGGCGAATTTGTTATACTCGATCAAGGGACTTTGTTATACTCGGTGAGGGGACTTTGTTATACTCGATCAGGGGACTTTGTTAACCTCGATCAGAGGCCTTTGTTATACTCGATCAGGGGACTTTGTTATACTCGATCAGGGAACATTGAAATACTCGATCAGGGCCCTTTGTTATACTCGTTCAGGCGCCTTTGTTATATTCGATCAGGGACCTTTGTTATACTCGATGAGGGGACTTTGTTCTACTCGATCAGGGGACTTTGTTATACTCGATCAAGGTGACTTTGTTATATTCGATGAGGGGACTTTGTTATACTCGATCATGGAACTTTGTTATACTCGATCAGGGTTTTTTATTATACTCGATCAGGGGCCTTTTTTATACTCGATCAGGGGACTTTGTTATATTCGATGAGGGGACTTTGTCTTACGCGATCAGGGCCCTTTGTTATACTCGACCAGGGGACTTTGTTATACTCGATCAAGGGTCGTTGTTATATACTCGATCAGGGGACTTTATTAAACTCGATCAGGGACTTTGTTATACCGATCAGGGACTTTTGTTATATACTCGATGGGGGCTTTGTTATATACTCGATGAGGGCTTTGTTATATACTCGATCAGGCAAAGATTTGTTATACTCGATCGGGGACTTTGTTATACTCGATCGAGACTTTGTTATATACTCGACCAGAAGTTTTTTTTATACTCGATCCAGGGGCCTTTGTTAAACTCGATCAGGGGCGCTGTTATACTCGATCAGGGGACTTTGTTATTCTCGATCAGGGGGAGTTTATTATATTCGATCCAGGGGCTTTGTTATACTCGATCAGGGAACTTTGTTACACTCGATAAAGGGCCTTTGTTATACTCGTTCAGGCGCCTTTGTTATATTCGATCAGGGGCCTTTGTTATACTCGACCAGGGGACTTTGTTATACTCGATCATGGGACTTTGTTATACTCGATTTGGGGCATTTGTTATATTCGATGAGGGGACTTTGTTCTACTCGATCAAGGGCCTTTGTTATACTCGACCAGGGGTCTTTGTTATACTCGATCAGGGGCCTTTGTTATACTCGATGAGGGGATTCTGTTATACTCAATCATGGGACTTTGTTATACTCGATGAGGGGCCTTTGTTATACGCGATGAGGGGACTTTGTTCTACTCGATCAGGGGACTTTGTTATACTCGATCAAGGGACCTTGTTATATTCGATGAGGAGACTTTGTTATAGTCGATCATGGGACTTTGTTATACTCGATCAGGGGCCTTTGTTATACTCGATCAGGGGACTTTGTTATCCTCGACCAGGGGAGTTTGTTATACTCGATCAGGGGACTTTGTTATACTCGATCAGGGGACTTTGTTATACTCGGTGAGGGGACGTTGTTATACTCGATCAGGGGCCTTTGTTATACTCGATCAGAGGCCTTTGTTATACTCGATCAGGGAACTTTGTTACTCTTTCGATGGGGGACTTTGTTATACTCGATCAGGGAACTTTGTTATACTTTTCGAACGAGGGACTTTCTTATATAATACTCGTTCAGGAGTTTGTTATACTCGATCGGGGGACTTTGTTATACTCGATTAGGGGACTTTGTTATACTCGGTGAGGGGACTTTGTTATACTCGATCAGGGGACTTTGTTAACCTCGATCAGAGGCCTTTGTTATACTCAATCAGGGGACTTTGTTATACTCGATCAGGGAACTTTGAAATACTCGATCAGGGCCCTTTGTTATACTCGTTCAGGCGCCTTTGTTATATTCGATCAGGGACCTTTGTTATACTCGATGAGGGGGCTTTGTTATTCTCGATCAGGCGAATTTGTTATACTCGATCAGGGGACTTTGTTATACTCGGTGAGGGGACTTTGTTATACTCGATCAGGGGACTTTGTTAACCTCGATCAGAGGCCATTGTTATACTCGATCAGGGGACTTTGTTATACTCGATCAGGGAACATTGAAATACTCGATTAGGGCCCTTTGTTATACTCGTTCAGGCGCCTTTGTTATATTCGATCAGGGACCTTTGTTATACTCGATGAGGGGACTTTGTTTTACTCGATCAGGGGACTTTGTTATACTCGATCAGGGTGACTTTGTTATATTCGATGAGGGGACTTTGTTATACTCGATCATGGAACTTTGTTATACTCGATCAGGGGTTTTTATTATACTCGATCAGGGGCCTTTGTTATACTCGATCAGGGAACTTTGTTATACTCGCTCAGGGGACTTTGTTATATTCGATGAGGGGACTTTGTTATACTCGATCATGGGACTTTGTTACACTCGATGAGGGGCCTTTGTTATACTCGATGAGGGGACTTTGTTCTACTCGATCGGGGGACTTTGTTAAACTCGATCAGGGGACTTTGTTATATTCGATAAGGGGACTTTGTTATACTCGATCATGGGACTTTGTTATACTCGATCAGGGTCCGTTGTTATACTCGATCAGGCGAATTTGTTATACTCGATCAGGGGACTTTGTTATACTCGATCAGGGGACTTTGTTATCCTGCATCATGGGACTTTGTTATACTCGATGAGTGGCCTTTGTTATACTCGATGAGGGGACTCTGTTATCCTCGATCAGCGGACTCTGTAATACTCGATCAGGGGACTTTGTTATACTCGAAAAGTGGCCTTTGTTATACTCTTTTAGGGGACTTTGTTATACTCGATCAGGGGACTTTGTTAAACTCGATCAGAGGCCTTTGTTATACTCGATCAGGGGACTTTGTTATACGCGATCAGGGAATTTTGAAATACTCGATCAGGGGCCTTTGTTATACTCGTTCAGGCGCCTTTGTTATATTCGATCACGGGCCTTTGTTATACTCGACCAGGGGACTTTGTTATGCTCGATCATGGGACTCTTGTTATACTCGATTTGGGGCCTTTGTTATACTCGATGAGGGGACTTTGTTCTACTCGAT
>NW_024757725.1:0-11019 GCF_018991925.1 Homarus americanus
TATCGGTATGGAACAGTTTGTAACCCGCAATTTGGTATTCGACTGGTAATTCACGTGTGTCTAGGTTGATCCATGTTTCAGTGAATGCAATTATATCGATTTCTTCGGTACATACCAAGGCCTTAATATCATCCATTTTGTTTCTCATACTTCTACTGTTCGCGTAGTATACATTTAAGTTAGTCGTGTTCTGAGTCCTTCCCTTACCGTGTTTAGTTTTAAACTCCCTGTCTAATTTAGTTTTGTCATCATTCCTAACACTATTTCCCTGTAATCTTTCGCCTTGTTTACCCGCTCCCACTGCAGTCTCCTCCACCCCCGTGCTCCTATGTTCTCTTAGCAGTTTAAAAACTTCGATATCTTTTGAACTGCCCCCTCTAGAGCCCCAGCCAGGGTTGCTACTCCATCCCTAGACAGGTGCACCCCATCCCTAGCATAAAGGTCCCTTCTGCCATAGAAGTTGTCCCAGTTGTCAATGAATGGGACTGATATTGACTTGCAATATCTGTCAAGACGGTCGTTAACACCAACCTTGACAACCATTCACTGTCAACTTTCCTTCTAGGCAGGACACGGCATATGATAGGGATCCCCCCCTTAGTCCTAATACGATCTATGGCTGCCTTGATCTTATCAAGAAGCTCCTCGCTCCTACACCGGCCAATATCATTGCCTCCTGCACTGAGGCAGATAATGGGTTTGTTCCCATTACCAGACAAGATATTATCCATCCTGTCAATTATATCCCCCCCCCCCAGCTCCTGGCAAACACACCCTCATCCTATTTTTGTTTTTACCACAAAAGGCCCTGTCCATGTACCTTACCTGTGAGTCACCAACAATTAAAGTTTTTATACCTTCCTTGTCATCCCTGCCCCTGACTGTACTAACGTCCAATTCGTCTATCAAGGGACTGAACGGGTTGGTACACTTAGCTGTTGTTGTCGTTGTTGTCGTATCCTTTGAGTGCTTCTTGACCACCAGCTTGGTCCTCCCACTACTCACTGAGAGGATAGATAGAGTCTTGTCAGGGGAAGTACCAATCCGGTAGTGTGTCTTTAGAGTAGGAGGCAACGACATAGGAAAGGTTAGGAGTGAGGAACTTTTCAGCAGGTATAGGGAGGCATTAGTGAAGATTAGTGATAGGGTAGGGAACCCAATAGTATGTGGTGTCTCGTCTAGAAGAGGAGTTGGCGGTGAAAGGCTGTCCAAGGCAATTGCTATAAATTGCCGACTGGAATAAAAAAAACATTGTGTAAGCAATGGTTGGGCGTTCATTGATAACTGGCGACGATTCTACGGCAACGACTACCTGTACAGTCGTGACGGGGTACACTTGTCTGGAGCGTGAAATTGTCACTCCGAAGGGGAAGTTTCGCCAGTAGATAGATGGGAGTATAATTGGTTACTCAGAACAAGGGGTAAAACAGGACCAGGGAAGGGTAGGTTTAAATGTGTACTATAAAAACAGTAGGAGCATTAGAAATAAAATAGACTTGCTGAGAGCGGTTGTATGTACTGAGAATGTAGACGTCATAGTAGCCACCTAAACCTGGATGAATCTGGCGAGCAAGAACTTTTTATCTGAGTAACACAAAGAAGGGTACAACCTTTTTCACAAGGACAGGGAAGGTAGGAAGGGGGGAGGAGTTGCACTCTTCGTCAGAGATACATTAAAATGGTGCATTAATAATACAATAAAGGGTGAAATAGGAACTGAGTCTGTATGGGTAGAAATGGCAGAAAGAAGCAACTCAGCCCATATGGCAGGAAATGAGTAGGGCAGCAATATACAACAACCTATGCATTATGGGGGATTTCAACTTCAGAAATATTGACTGGGACAACATTGTAGGTGACTATGAATCTGAAGACTTCCTAGACGCAGTACAGGAAAAATTTTTGAATCAACTAATTACAGAACCTACTAGAGGCGACAATATATTAGACCTAGTATGAACAAATAAAGAAAATATTATCAGAGATATCACAATAGGGGAAGAACTTGGGAACAGTGATCACAGAGAAATCAGGTTTACCCTAAATTTGGAAAGGAAAAATAATGAAAATATAGTCAGAGTCCCAGACTTTCCATCGGCGGATTATGAGGGGTTAAGAAGGTACCTAGGCTTAGTTTAGAGTGTGTTGTATACACAATGTCCCGAGAAAGCAGTCATGATTATAAGAACCAATTTCGTCTTTCACTGCTTTTGAAGGCTATTGACTTAAGGGGAGGGGGGGGGGGGGGAGAGGCGTGGCCTAGAATGGCGGATAGGTGTAACGCTTGTCATTAATTAATAAAGAGCTTGTAAGCTGGTAAGATTAATTCGTGGAGGAATACGTCTCCTTTGTGAGTCAGCTTATTCACAACTTGATAACTCGGTTAAGGGCGATGTTTCCAGAAGTTGCTAACCATGTTAACAAGTTTAGCTAAGACGGTGACTATCGTGAAAGACTTTGGCTCCTCCTCGATAAAAAAAGTCAACTTGTTATCTCAGCGTTCATGTAGAGGGGGGAATCATTAGTTTAGGCACAGCCGGTGTTTCGCATAGTGTATGTCTTAATATTGGCATAGTTTATGTGAGTATATGTTTGTTAGCATAGCATGTGTGTCTCAGTGTTGACATGCCGAGTATATCTCAGTTTTGGCATAGCGTGTGTAGTGCATTCCAGAGGCAGGCGAAGATTTACACCCTCAACTGACTGGGTTTCATGTGTATTCCACTACAACAACGAGCATTGCCCAGCGTGCTTGTTCAGTTTACCTTCATCGCTCTTTAATACGTGGGAACAACACAAGAGGCGGTTTTCTGTACAGTCTTACAACACCAGTGACGATCAATCCTGTGTCGTCCAGGGCAGAGTTGGATCCTGACATCAATTATACAGACATTCCACTCCACCAATTCTATTTATCTCATTCCACTCTTAGGTAAGGTGGATCAAAGGTATAGAAATCTAGAAGGGTGAAATAACATTGGTGGAAAGCTAGAGTGGAAACCGACAGGAAAATACCTCCCCCTCCCCACAAAAATATTTAACACACGGGTAGAAAAATCAACACACATTGTATATATCCTGACTTTACACATGTAGTATACCAAGTGAATCTATAACACCCACGGAGATTCACAACACTTCAAACTAAACTATCTTACAAAGCCTAACGTGTCCTCAATTAGATCAGGTTGGGTATAGTGATTCTATTTCCGGGAGTTTATTGTCGCTACATGAAACAAACACGGCGGCGAGTCCTACAGCTACACACTGTAATGGTCGGCGGAGCAAAGGACGAGACAGCGACGCGTACTCATTGGTGGAGCTTTAATAACAACAGCATGTAGTAACTAGGAGATGTGTGTGTGTTGTGAGGTAGTGAAGGACCACAACATCTCACGTTTTGTGTTACACGTCAAAGACTGAACAATGTGAAGCAGCGGCCCTCCCCCCACACCACGCTGCCTGTAGTAACACCACCGTTAATAAAGGACAAAACGGTACAATATGGAGGTGGGGGGTGGCGTGTGGACAAGGCACGAGAGAGCGGCCTTGTTAATATGATGGTCACCAGACACAGCCAACACCAGGTGGCGGGTGTAGCTCTTCCTGCTGAATAAAAACCAAGAGCGAGTTTGACGACGCTACACGAACACCGTCCTCAAGGGGGACATCTTGGACTCGAGTGTGAGAGATAGAGACTCCCAAACAATCAAACACGTCTGGTTAATTCCTTCACTTTTATATAAGAACACATTCGTCTTCAACTAAACACGATTTCTTTTCAACTTCTCCTAAAAAAATTCCTCTTCGACTCCAAGGCTGAAATTCGAGTACCACTTGAAACGAATAAAATAAAATATATGTGAAGAGAAAATGTAAATAGTGTGTTTGACTGTGTGAGGCTGATGGAAGCAACACTAATTATACTGTATAATGGGTTGTGTTCAGTAAGGTCAGAGTGATTAGTGGCGCGCGCCATCACCACTTCCCGCCTCCTATACACGCCCCTACACCCACCACGCCTCCCTCTTGCCCAACTCAACACGCCCATAACTACTACGCCCTTACCTCCCCACACCACACCCTTGTTGCTACCCTTCGCCCCTCCACCGCCCACCCACTCATCGTACACTAATAAGGTGATAAGATTACCTCATCATGACACTGGTGTGAATCAGCATCAGGAACTCACCTTCCCCTGCATCAAGGTGCCCACCCTCACCCACCCTACCTGGCAGCCACTCACCTGCGTATTATACCACCTGACACGGGAAATCACACACACACAGGATGACACGGTAGAACACAGTGCTTGTAAGGTAAATAGAAGCCAGTCTTAATGGGTCCCAACCTTAAACTATTAGGACTGAGGCCCATTAGTATTGAGAGCCGTCAGGATTGGGACTCATTAAGACTGAGGTCTATTAAGACTGAAACCATTAGGCCTGTGGTATCCTTGGACTCAGGCTCATTAGGACTGAGAACCATTGGAAATGTGACCAATTAGAATTGGGGCCCATTAAAACTGGGACCCAATAGGACTGGGGCCCATTAGGACTAGGGCCCATTAGGACAGGGGTTCATTTGATAAGATGCCCACCTAGTAAAAGTGCAAAAGAGGGCATGCAAGATTATTCTCTCCCCTTCCTACTCCACATATCAATAAGCGCTAAACACACTGACCCTTTCGACTCTCACTGACCATCACCACGACCACATCTGCAAATTTGCTAAGAAGCTTCTACCCATCCTCGACACCGGCTCCTACTACCACCTGAGATCCCTAGCCCGAGAATTGCTGTTTGACACCACAACCGCATCCAGCCCATAAGTGCACGAACTGATCGCTATAAGAACAGCCCAGTCCCAACCATTGTAAAAATTATCAATAACTTGTAATAAACCAGTGTATTCACTCCCAGTAAATACTACTTCTTGCACTGTCACTATGTTGAAATGCACTGTGGTTTGAGCTTTTCCCCATCTAGTTATTATATATCTTATTTGTATCACTTATGTTACTTGTATATTATTTGTAATTCGAAACCCATTCCCCACATATGTAACTGTATATATTTTCAGCTTTCTGGCTGCCAAGCTCTTTCAATAAACCGTTAATTATTATTATTATTATTATTATTATTATTACACTTAATTCTACCAGTTGAATCACAGGTGATGGCCGTCAGCCACGGTAGTTGAACACCAACTCAAAACAAGGGTTCGACTCCCTAATGAGAAAAATGTCCAATAAACAGCATTTCAGGTCGAGTTGTTTACATATTGAATGGGGGACGGCCATCTTGTTTCCCTTTTTCACCGGGGGATTCTGCCGGCCGGTGTCACGACATGGCCGCCGGAGCCCATATAGCCCCTTTGTTACTACTGCTGCAGGATACACCTGTGTTGTAACCATAGGTGTATCTGGCACCTATACACACCTGCCTCGAAGTCAGGTGTAACCACCACCTGTACACACCTGTACATCACACACCACAACACCTTCCACACTCCCAACCAAACTTAAAGCAATTATTATATATCTATAGTGTAACTAACTACTCATTACAATACACTGAAATAATAAAACAAAAATATATTCAGAATCTAAGAGAAGTATAGGAGAATAATCCTTAAGTACAAACTCTATAAAACTTAATCTTGGTTACACCGCATTTTTTTCAGTAAGACAATATATATAATTACATTGGGCAGTCCATTACCACAAATTACACTGATAAACGGTACGTAATGGATACTGAATTACAAGTCTCATAACTAAGTCTGGCTAAAACAGTGGTAGACATTGTTTAGACATAAGCCAGTTGACTGCTGAGGTGAACATTAAACTAGTATGATAAAAATAGCAACCAATGATTTGAAGATTAATTAATGCAAATGTGAAATACCTAAGAGAATAGCAAATAAATGAAATACACCAACGCGATAAATAAATAAGAATGAATGGAAAATTATTGAACAATAAAATGAAAATAAGAAAACGAATAAACAGTAAAATGAAAATAAGTAATAATAAAAGGAAAAACAATTACTACAATAAAACTAAATAAAACAAAATAAACAGAAAAGAATAAGAAACACAATAAATAAATAACACAGTAACACAAACAACATCATTTACTGTGTTACTTCACATCAACGTGTCCAACATTTGTCTTGACTCCATTTTCGTGAATATAACACACATCCCGGTAAAAAAAAAAATACCAACGACAACAATAAATAAATAAACATTAAAAATAAATTCAATATATTTTGCCTAAGATTTTTTTTACTACGAAGTCAGGGCAAAAAGTTTGTATACGAATCTTCCTCAACATAATGCGGGGAAGCAGTTCTTTCACCACAGTTATACTCGTAGGTTATACTGTAGAGATCCCCGTGTTCAGAATACAGAGCCACTTATTGACGGTACAGTTACAGCCATTTATTGACGGTACAGTTACAGCCACTTATTGACGGTGCAGTTACAGCCACTTATTGACGGTACAGTTACAGTCCAAACTTCTTGTACACTTGGGGGCGGTTGACAACATGTGAACGCTGCTTGCATTATAAATTGTCAGAATAAAAAACTAAAAAAAATCCGATACTAAGAAAAAACTGAGTAAATTAATGTTAAAATATCAATCTACCTTACCTACATCACCTCCTTAAGTAGATGGTATATTATCCAGCATGTCCAGGGAATACCCGAGGCACCGACTCTATTCAGAGATAGTGAAGAAAACAAATTAAGTGAGATAGTAGTGACTAGTAACGATGTTAGTAAGCAAATAGACAAACGAAAGCCTAATAAGTCACCTGGTCCCGAAAAGATATTTGCCAGAATATTAAAGGAATGTAAGGAAGAGCTTAGTATGCCCTTAGCAAAGTTGTTTAACATGTCATTAAAAACAGGTGTAGTACCAGAATCCTGGAGGATAGCGAATGTAATACCGATTTTCAAGAAGGGGGATAGATCACTATCCTCTAACTACGGCCCAATCAGTCTAACATCAATAATAGGCAAATTACTGGAAGCAATCATTTCAAACTCTATTCGAAATCACCTGGAGAAGCACCGATTGATCAATGATTCCCAGCATGGCTTCACAAGCGGACGTTCTTGCCTAACTAAACTATTAACATTCTTCATCGGTTTTCGAATATTCGGTGGACCCGAGGGGCACAATTATGATGTAATTATCGACTTTGTAATACTGTGATATAGAGTCCCAGACCGTTAGAGGTAGAAACTCTCCGCATCAAGGCATCTTCAAATGGATAGAAGCGTGTGATTTGCAGGACAGAAACAGCGGTGAGCATTAGCAACTTCTAAGTCCCATTGGAGCAACGTCACAAGTGGAGTTCCCCAAGGCTCAGTACTTGGACCACTATTATTTATTATATACATAAACGACATAGATATCGGCATTGACAGCAACATAAGTAAATTTGCTGATGACACTGAAATAGGACGTGTTATCAAATCTGACGAGGACTCGGCAAAACTACAGGAAGATCTAAAAAAAATTTTCGAATGGTCTGAAAAATGGCAGATGAAATTCAACGTCTACAAATGTAAAGTACTCAGTATAGGAGATGTAAACAGGGAAACCAGATACCAGATGAACAACGATGCCATAGAGAAATCCGACTGCGAGAGAGATTTAGGAGTAATGATAAGTAGGAACCTTAAGCCAAGTAAACAATATGTTTTTGCTCGTAACAAGGCTAATAAAGTACTTGGGTTCATACAAAGGAGTGTTAGTTACAAGACTAGCGAGGTCATCCTAAAACTGTATCTTGCTCTTGTGAGACCACACCTGGATTACGCAGTTCAGTTCTGATCACCGTATTACAGAATGGATATAAGTCCTTGGAAAGATTCAGAGGAGAATGACAGACTAATCCGGGCCGGAACCTTGCGTATGAGACGGAACCAAAAGCATAACGAATTTGCATCCATGAGGCGTGGGCGAGGGGCGACCTGATAGAGAATAGCATGTAAATTGGAAGCAGGTCTAAAACAAGGTGACATTACCAATTATCAAACTGTCAACAGGGAACGAACTCATGTAATGATTTCAAATTAGACAAATTTAGTTGGGCGTGAAATGGAGTAGTACTGGTTTGGAAACAGAGTAGTGGATGAATGAAACAAGTTACCAAATATCATCATTAACTCGAATATGCTGAATTGCTTCAAACATAGGTTGGATGCTCATATGAGCAATAGGGATTGGGTGTAAACGGGACTGCCCAGTATGGGCCAATAGGCCCGCTGCAGTTTCCTCCATTCTTATGTTCTTATGTTCTTATGTATTGTCTAAAATAATACAGTATAATTGGTTATTTTACTTCAATTATGACCTTGTGTGATAATAGGACATAGTACCATAATAAACCTTTTCTCGAACTCTTAAATAACTCAACAAAAATAATAATAATCCATTCTAAACAACGGATTATCAGACGTAGATGTCATAATTCAGCTCATCATAATTATCCATACACTCTCGTGTATAAATTCCACCGTCAAAATTTGTATTGTCGGAAGAAGTTTTATTGTCTGAATGTCTGTCTAATTCTACAAAAACTCTCCGTTAGTATCCGTCTATTTCCTCTGTTACCTCATCACTTAAGAGTATTACAAAATATTACCACTGACTGTAACACCTGATGTGCAATGTGCATACTCATATTTATAATCCTGTGTATTTTGTAACTGAAAGAAAATACAGGTACAGGAATATTTAGTTACTCTTGCGGTATACAAAATCATACATCTATCTATCTATCTATCTACTGTATCTATCTATCTATCTATCTATCTATCTACTGTATTTATCTATTTATATCAATTTTATTAACTCACCTGTACCATTAATCATCAGTATATTTATCTTAATCTTCTTCCCATTTTGATTTATTCCTCTTAACAATGTATGTATCTACACCCACAAACATACCTACTATCCACTCCCAAACACCCACAAACAAACCTACTATCCACTCCCTACACCCACAAACATACCTACTATCCACGCCCTACACCCACAAACATGCCTACTATCCACGCTCTACACCCACAAACATACCTACTATCCACGCTCTACACCCGCAAACACACCTACTATCCACGCCCCACACCCACAAACAAACCTACTATCCTCGCCCCACACCCACAAACAAACCTATCCCTTACGCCTGAAACAAACCTACTATCACGCCTGCACCCTGAAACAGAGCACACTTTACTACTATACACGCCCTACACCCTACAAACAAACCTACTATCACATGCCCCACACCCCTGAAACAAACCTGCTATCCCGCCCTACGCACAAACAGGCTGCTGTCACGCCCTACTTACCAAACAGACCTATCACGCCCTGCCACAACAAACCAATATCACGCCTACTTGCAAACAAACCTGCTGTCACTTCCACTACTTACCAAGCAAACCTGCTGTCACGCCCTGCACAAACAAACTACTATCACGCCCTGCGCCCACCAAACAAACCTACTATCCACGCCTACTTACAAACAAACCTACTATCACGCCTAGCCCACAAACAAACCTACTATCCACGCCCTACACCCACAAACAAACCTACTATCCACGCCCTACATCCACAAACAAACCTACTATCCATGCCCCACACCCACAAACAAACCTACTATCCACACCCCACACCCACAAACAAACCTACTATTCACGCCCTACACCCACAAACAAACCTACTATCAACGCCCTATACCCACAAACAAACCTACTATCCACGCCCTACACCCACAAACAAACCTACTATCCACGCCCCACACCCACAAACAAACCTACTATCCACGCCCCACACCCACAAACAAACCTACTATCCACGCCCCACACCCACAAATAAACCTACTATCCACGCCCTACACCCACAAACAAACCTACTATCCATGCCCTACACCCACAAACAAACCTACTATCCACGCCCTACATCCACAAACAAACCTACTATCCACGCCCTACACCCACAAACAAACCTACTCTCCACGTTCTACACCCACAAACACACACTACCCACCACCTACACCCACAATAGAGTAAAGGAGGAATACAGAGTGTACTTACTCAGGGTAGCCATACCACTCTGGGTGGTTGATCCGTAGTGCAGCAGGAAAGAGAAAAATTATAAGTGGGTCATTCTATTCCTCGTGTGATGGATGGAAGGATGGATGGATGGATGGATGGATGGATGGATGGGAGACTGAATGGGAGGATAGATGGGTAGATGGGTGACTGAATGGGATGAGAGATGGGTAGGTGGGTGAATCGGTGGATGGATAAATAACTAACTGGATGAATGGACATATGGACTTGGATGGCATATTTGGATGTAAAACCCTACGATATGAAGAACATTTTGGACGTATAAACCCATGACAATTAACACCATTTTGGACTTACATCACAGGAAACAGGTAAAACATTTCTGTGATCGTCCTTCAATAATTCCATACGCCAACCTTACCTGCATTTATCTCGATTACAGTATAAAATTTTAGTGTTAATTTCAGCATCGGAATCTCTCTCTCTCTCTCTCTCTCTCTCTCTCTCTCTCTCTCTCAAGATGGAAAATTTCATGACGTAAAATCCGATGAAAACTCGACCCTGTTTATACGTGTTGCTTCGAGGTTTTGTTTTCACGTTAACCTCATGTTTCGTTTCGATAAATGACACATATCACAGGAGGTGAACTACAAACTGAACTTTGACCTGACACCAACGACCGACCGACGGAAGATGGGGCTTCAGGTTTAGTCGTATCCCATTTGAGAGTTTTATGAATGTGAAGCCCCGAATTAATCAACAAACCCTACAGCTCAATTTGGATTCGAACTTGTGCATCTTGTTCTTGAATCAGAACCTTATCTCACACATATATAGGGGGTTAGGTTAGGTTGGGTTGGGTTAGGTTGGGTTAGGTTGGGTTAGGTTAGATTGGGTTAGGTTAGGTGAGCCGTGTC
>NW_024757726.1:0-31641 GCF_018991925.1 Homarus americanus
TTGTTGTTATAATCATAGTCGTCGTTGTTATAATCATGGTCGTGGTTGTTATAATCATGGTAGTGGCTGTTATAATCAAGATCGTGGTTGTTATAATCATGGTCGTGGTTGTTATAATCATGGTCGTGGTTGTTATAATCATTGTCGTGGTAGATATAATCATGGTCGTGGTTGTTATAATCATTGTTGTGTTTGTTATAATCATTGTCGTGGTTGTAATAATCATGGTCGTGGTTATGATCATAGTCGTGGTTGTTACAATCATGGTCGTGGTTGTTATAATCATGGTCTTGGTTGTTATAATTATAGTCGTGCTTGTTATACTCATGGTCTTGGTTGTTGTAATCATGGTCGTGGTTGTTGTAATCATAGTCGTGGTTGTTATTATCATTGTCTTGGTTGTTATAATCATAGTCGTGCTTGTTATAATCATGGTTCTGGTTGTTGTAATCATGGTCGTGGTTGTTGTAATCATGGTCGTGGTTGTTATAATCATGGTCGTGGTTGTTTTAATCTTGGTCGTCGTTATCATAATCATGGTCGTGGATGTTATAATCATAGTCGTGGTTGTTATAATCATTGTCTTGGATGTTATAATCATGGTCGTGGGTGTTATAATCATAGTCGTAGTTGTAATAATCATTGTCGTGGTTGTTATATTCATTGTCGTGGTTGTTATAATCATAGTCGTGGTTGTTATAACCATGGTCGTGGTTGTTATAATCATGGTCGTGGGTGATATAATCATAGTCGTGTTTGTTATAATCATGGTCGTGGTTGTTATAATCATGGTCGTGGTTATGATCATAGTCGTGGTTGTTATAATCATGGTCGTGGTTGTTATGATCATGATCGTGGTAGCTATAATTATGGTCGTGGTTGTTATAATCATTGTCGTCGGTGTTATAATCATGGTCGTGGGTGTTATAATCATAGTTTTGGTTGTAATAGTCATGGTCGTGGTTGTTATAACTGGCGGTAGTGGTTATGATCATAGTCGTGGTTGTTATATTCATGGTCGTTGTTGTTAAAAATCAAGCGGTCGTTGTTGTTATAACTGGCAGTCGTGGTTGTTATAATCAGTGGTCGCCATATAATCGTGGTTATGATCATAGTCGTGGTTGTTATAATCATGGTCGTGGTTGTTATAATCATGATCGTGGTAGCTATAATTATGGTCGTGGTTGTTATAATCATTGTCGTCGGTGTTATAATCATGGTCGTGGTTGTTATAATCATAGTTTTGGTTGTAATAGTCATGGTCGTGGTTGTTATAATCATGGTAGTGGTTATGATCATAGTCGTGGTTGTTATATTCATGGTCGTTGTTGTTAAAATCATGGTCGTTGTTGTTATAATCATGGTCGTCGTTGTTATAATCATGGTCATGGTTGTTATAATCATGGTAGTGGCTGTTATAATCAAGATTGTGGTTGTTATAATCATGGTCATGGTTGTTATAATCATGGTCGTGGTTGTCATAATCATGGTCGTGGTTATGATCATTGTCGTGGTTGTTATAATCATGGTTGTAGTTGTTATGATCATGGTCGTGGTTGTTATAATCATGGTCGTGGGTGTTATAATCATGGTAGTGGTTATGATCATAGTCGTGGTTGTTATATTCATGGTCGTTGTTGTTAAAATCATGGTCGTTGTAATTATAATCATGGTCGTCGTTGTTATAATCATGGTCATGGTTGTTATAATCATGGTATTGGCTGTTATAATCAAGATAGTGGTTGTTATAATCATGGTCGTGGTTGTTATAATCATGGTCGTGGTTGTCATAATCATGGTCGTGGTTATGATCATTGTCGTGGTTGTTATAATCATGGTTGTAGTTGTTATGATCATGGTCGTGGTTGTTATAATCATGGTCGTGGGTGTTATAATCATGGTAGTGGTTATGATCATAGTCGTGGTTGTTATATTCATGGTCGTTGTTGTTAAAATCATGGTCGTTGTAATTATAATCATGGTCGTCGTTGTTATAATCATGGTCATGGTTGTTATAATCATGGTATTGGCTGTTATAATCAAGATAGTGGTTGTTATAATCATGGTCGTGGTTGTTATAATCATGGTCGTGGTTGTCATAATCATGGTCGTGGTTATGATCATTGTCGTGGTTGTTATAATCATGGTTGTAGTTGTTATGATCATGGTCGTAGTTGTTATAATCATGGTCGTGGATGATAAAATCATTGTCGTGGTTGTTATAATCATTGTCGTTGTTGCTATAATCATGGTCGTGGTTGTTATAATCATGGTCGTGGTTGTTATAATCATGATCGTGGTTGCTATAATTATGGTCGTGGTTGTTATAATCATTGTCGTCGTTGTTATAATCATGGTCGTGGTTGTTATAATCATAGTTTTGGTTGTAATAGTCATGGTCGTGCTTGTTATAATCATGGTCGTGGTTGTTATAATCATGGTCGTGGTTGTTATAATCATGGTAGTGGTTATGATCATAGTCGTGGTTATTATATTCATGGGCGTGGTTGTTAAAATCATGGTCGTTGTTGTTATAATCATAGTCGTCGTTGTTATAATCATGGTCGTGGTTGTTATAATCATGGTAGTGGCTGTTATAATCAAGATCGTGGTTGTTATAATCATGGTCGTGGTTCTTATAATCATGGTCGTGGTTGTCATAATCATAGTCGTGGTTATGATCATTGTCGTGGTTGTTATAATCATGGTTGTAGTTGTTATGATCATGGTCGTAGTTGTTATAATCATGGTCGTGGTTGTTATGATCATGGTCGTGGTTGTTATAATCATGGTCGTGGTTGTTATAATCATAGTCGTAGGTGTTATGATCATGGTCGTGGGTGATATAGTCATAGTCGTGTGTGATATAATCATAGTCGTGGTTGTTATAATTATGGTCGTGGTTGTTATAATCATATTGGTGGGTGTTTATAATCATGGTCATGGTTGTTATAATCATGGTCGTGGTTATGATCATAGTCGTGGTTGTTATAATCATGGTCGTGGTTGTTATAATCATGATCGTGGTTGTTTTAATCATGGTCGTGGTTGTTATAATCATGGTCGTCATTGTTATAGTCATGGTCGTGGTTGTTATGATCATAGTTTTGGTTGTTAAAGTTATGGTCGTGGTTGTTATAATAATGGTCCTGGATGTTATAATCATGGTCCTGGTTGTTATAATCATGGTTGTAATTGTTATAATCATGGTCGTAGTTGTTAAAATCATAGTTGCGGTTGTTATAGTTATGGTCGTGGTTGTTATAATCATGGTCCTGGATGTTATAATCTTGGTCCTGGTAGTTATAATCAAGGTCGTGATTATTATAATCATGGTCGTGGTTATTATAATCATCGCCGTGGTTGTTATAATCATGGTCTTCTATTTTATAATCATTGTCGTGGTTGTTATAATCATGGTCGTGTTTGTTATAATCATGGTCGTGGTTGTTAAAATCATGGTCGTGGTTGTTATAATCATGGTCGTGGTTGTTATAATCATTGTCTTGGTTGTTATTATCATGGTTTTGGTTGTCATAATCATAGTCGTGGTTGTTATAATCATTGTCGTGGTAGTTATAATCATGGTCGTGGTTGTTATAATCATTGTCGTGTTTGTTATAATCATTGTCGTGGTTGTAATAATCATGGTCGTGGTTATGATCATAGTCGTGGTTGTTACAATCATGGTCGTGGTTGTTATAATTATAGTCGTGCTTGTTATACTCATGGTCTTGGTTGTTGTAATCATGGTCGTGGTTGTTGTAATCATAGACGTGGTTGTTATTATCATGGTCTTGGTTGTTATAATCATAGTCGTGCTTGTTATAATCATGGTCCTGGTTGTTGTAATCATGGTCGTGGTTGTTGTAATCATGGTCGTGGTTGTTATAATCATGGTCGTGGTTGTTTTAATCTTGGTCGTCGTTATCATAATCATGGTCGTGGATGTTATAATCATAGTCGTGGTTGTTATAATCATTGTCGTGGTTGTTATAATCATGGTCGTGGGTGTTATAATCATAGTCGTAGTTGTAATAATCATTGTCGTGGTTGTTATATTCATTGTCGTGGTTGTTATAATCAGAGTCGTGGTTGTTATAACCATGGTCGTGGTTGTTATAATCATGGTCGTGGGTGATATAATCATAGTCGTGGTTGTTATAATCATGGTCGTGCTTGTTATAATCATGGTCGTGGTTATGATCATAGTCGTGGTTGTTATAATCATGGTGGTGGTTGTTATAATCATGATCGTGGTAGCTATAATTATGGTCGTGGTTATTATAATAATTGTCGTCGGTATTATAATCATGGTCGTGGGTGTTATAATCATAGTTTTGGTTGTAATAGTCATGGTCGTGGATGTTATAATCATGGTCGTGTTTGTTATAATCATGGTCGTGGTTGTTATAATCATGGTCGTGGTTGTTATAATCATGGTAGTGGTTATGATCATAGTCGTGGTTGTTATATTCATGGTCGTTGTTGTTAAAATCATGGTCGTTGTTGTTATAATCATGTTCGTCGTTGTTATAATCATGGTCATGGTTGTTATAATCATGGTAGTGGCTGTTATAATCAAGATAGTGGTTGTTATAATCTTGGTCGTGGTTGTTATAATCATGGTCGTGGTTGTAATAATCATGGTCGTGGTTATGATCATTGTCGTGGTTGTTATAATCATGGTTGTAGTTGTTATGATCATGGTCGTAGTTGTTATAATCATGGGCGTGGTTGTTATAATCATAGTCGTGGTTGATATAATCATTGTCGTGGTTGTTATAATCATTGTCGTTGTTGTTATAATCATGGTCGTGGTTGTTATAATCATGGTCGTGGTTGTTATAATCATGATCGTGGTTGCTATAATTATGGTCGTGTTTGTTATAATCATGGTCGTCGTTGTTATAATCATGGTCGTGGTTGTTATAATCATAGTTTTGGTTGTATTTGTCATGGTCGTGGTTGTTATAATCATGGTCCTGGTTGTTATAATCATGGTCGTGGTTGTTATAATCATGGTAGTGGTTATGATCATAGTCGTGGTTGTTATATTCATGGGCGTGGTTGTTAAAATCATAGTCGTTGTTGTTATAATCATAGTCGTCGTTGTTATAATCATGGTCGTGGTTGTTATAATCATGGTCCTGGTTGTTATAATCATGGTCGTGGTTGTTATAATCATGGTAGTGGTTATGATCATAGTCGTGGTTGTTATATTCATGGGCGTGGTTGTTAAAATCATAGTCGTTGTTGTTATAATCATAGTCGTCGTTGTTATAATCATGGTCGTGGTTGTTATAATCATGGTCGTGGTTGTTATAATCATTGTCGTGGTAGTTATAATCATGGTCGTGGTTGTTATAATCATTGTTGTGTTTGTTATAATCATTGTCGTGGTTGTAATAATCATGGTCGTGGTTATGATCATAGTCGTGGTTGTTACAATCATGGTCGTGGTTGTTATAATCATGGTCTTGGTTGTTATAATTATAGTCGTGCTTGTTATACTCATGGTCTTGGTTGTTGTAATCATGGTCGTGGTTGTTATTATCATGGTCTTGGTTGTTATAATCATAGTCGTGCTTGTTATAATCATGGTCCTATTTGTTGTAATCATGGTCGTGGTTGTTGTAATCATGGTCGTGGTTGTTATATTCATGGTCGTGGTTGTTTTAATCTTGGTCGTCGTTATCATAATCATGGTCGTGGATGTTATAATCATAGTCGTGGTTGTTATAATCATTGTCTTGGTTGTTATAATCATGGTCGTGGGTGTTATAATCATAGTCGTAGTTGTAATAATCATTGTCGTGGTTGTTATATTCATTGTCGTGGTTGTTATAATCATAGTCGTGGTTGTTATAACCATGGTCGTGGTTGTTATAATCATAGTCGTGGGTGATATAATCATAGTCGTGGTTGTTAAAATCATGGTCGTTGTTGTTATAATCATGGTCGGCGTTGTTATAATCATGGTCATGGTTGTTATAATCATGGTAGTGGCTGTTATAATCAAGATAGTGGTTGTTATAATCATGGTCGTGGTTGCTATAATCATGGTCGTGGTTGTCATAATCATGGTCGTGGGTGTTATAATCATAGTTTTGGTTGTAATAGTCATGGTCGTGGTTGTTATAATCATGGTAGTGGTTATGATCATAGTCGTGGTTGTTATATTCATGGTCGTTGTTGTTAAAATCATGGTCGTTGTTGTTATAATCATGGTCGTCGTTGTTATAATCATGGTCATGGTTGCTATAATCATGGTAGTGGCTGTTATAATCAAGATAGTGGTTGTTATAATCATGGTCGTGGTTGTTATAATCATGGTCGTGGTTGTCATAATCATGGTCGTGGTTATGATCATTGTCGTGGTTGTTATAATCATGGTTGTATTTGTTATGATCATGGTCGTGGTTGTTATAATCATGGTCGTGGTTGTTATAATCATGGTAGTGGTTATGATCATAGTCGTGGTTGTTATATTCATGGTCGTTGTTGTTAAAATCATGGTCGTTGTTATTATAATCATGGTCGTCGTTGTTATAATCATGGTCATGGTTGATATAATCATGGTAGTGGCTGTTATAATCAAGATAGTGGTTGTTATAATCATGGTCGTGGTTGTTATAATCATGGTCGTGGTTGTCATAATCATGGTCGTGGTTATGATCATTGTCGTGGTTGTTATAATCATGGTTGTAGTTGTTATGATCATGGTCGTAGTTGTTATAATCATGGGCGTGGTTTGTATAATCATAGTCGTGGTTGATATAATCATTGTCGTGGTTGTTATAATCATTGTCGTTGTTGTTATAATCATGGTCGTGGTTGTTATAATCATGGTCGTGGTTGTTATAATCATGATCGTGGTTGCTATAATTATGGTCGTGGTTGTTATAATCATAGTCGTCGTTGTTATAATCATGGTTGTGGTTGTTATAATCATAGTTTTGGTTGTAAGAGTCATGGTCGTGGTTGTTATAATCATGGTCCTGGTTGTTATAATCATGGTCGTGGTTGTTATAATCATGGTAGTGGTTATGATCATAGTCGTGGTTGTTATATTCATAGGCGTGGTTGTTAAAATCATGGTCGTTGTTGTTATAATCATAGTCGTCGTTGTTATAATCATGGTCGTGGTTGTTATAATCATGGTAGTGGCTGTTATAATCAAGATCGTGGTTGTTATAATCATGGTCGTGGTTGTTATAATCATGGTCGTGGTTGTCATAATCATAGTCGTGGTTATGATCATTATCGTGGTTCTTATAATCATGGTTGTAGTTGTTATGATCATGGTCGTAGTTGTTATAATCATGGTCGTGGTTGTTATGATCATGGTCGTGGTTGTTATAATCATAGTCGTAGGTGTTATAATCATGGTCGTGGGTGATATAGTCATAGTCGTGTGTGATATAATCATAGTCGTGGTTGTTATAATTATGGTCGTGGTTGTTATAATCATATTGGTGGGTGTTTATAATCATGGTCGTGGTTGTTATATTCATGGTCGTGGTTATGATCATAGTCGTGGTAGTTATAATCAAGGTCGTGATTATTATAATCAAGGTCGTGAGATTTGTTTTTCATCATGGTCGTGGTTGTTATAATCATGGTCATTGTTATAGTCATGGTCATTGGTTGTTATGATCATAGTTGTGGTTGTTATAGTCATGGTCGTGGTTGTTATAATAATGGTCCTGGATGTTATAATCATGGTCCTGGTTGTTATAATCATGGTTGTGGTTGTTAAAATCATAGTTGTGGTTGTTATAGTTATGGTCGTGGTTGTTATAATCATGGTCCTGGATGTTATAATCTTGGTCCTGATAGTTATTATCAAGGTCGTGATTATTATAATCATGGTCGTGGTTATTATAATCATCGCCGTGGTTGTTATAATCATGGTCTTGTATTTTATAATCATGGTCGTGGTTGTTATAATCATGGTCTTGTATTTTATAATCATGGTCGTGGTTGTTATAATCATGGTCGTGGTTGTTATAATCATGGTCGTGGTTGTTATAATCATGGTCGTGTTTGTTGTAATCATGGTCGTGGTTGTTAAAATCATGGTCGTGGTTGTTATAATCATGGTCGTGGTTGTTATAATCATTGTCTTGGTTGTTATAATCATGGTAGTGGTTATGATCATAGTCGTGGTTGTTATATTCATGGTCGTGGGTGTTATAATCATAGTCGTAGTTGTTATAATCATTGTCATTAGTTTGTTATCATGAATTAGGTAGTTGTTATAATCATAGTCGTGGTTATTTTAACCGTAATTAAGTGATTTGTTATAATAATGGTCGTGGGTGATATAATCATAGTCGTGGTTGGTATAATCATGGTCGTGGTTGTTATAATCATGGTCGTGGTTATGATCATAGTCGTGGTTGTTATAATCATGGTCGTGGTTGTTATAATCATGATCGTGGTAGCTGTAATTATGGTCGTGGTTGTTATGATCATTGTCGTCGGTGTTATAATCATGGTCGTGGGTGTTATAATCATAGTTTTGGTTGTAATAGTCATGGTCGTGGTTGTTATAATCATGGTCGTGGTTGTTATAATCATGGTCGTGGTTGTTATAATCATGGTAGTGGTTATGATCATAGTCGTGGTTATTATATTCATGGGCGTGGTTGTTAAAATCATGGTCGTTGTTGTTATAATCATAGTCGTCGTTGTTATAATCATGGTCGTGGTTGTTATAATCATGGTAGTGGCTGTTATAATCAAGATCGTGGTTGTTATAATCATGGTCGTGGTTCTTATAATCATGGTCGTGGTTGTCATAATCATAGTCGTGGTTATGATCATTGTCGTGGTTGTTATAATCATGGTTGTAGTTGTTATGATCATGGTCGTAGTTGTTATAATCATGGTCGTGGTTGTTATGATCATGGTCGTGGTTGTTATAATCATGGTCGTGGTTGTTATAATCATAGTCGTAGGTGTTATAATCATGGTCGTGGGTGATATAGTCATAGTCGTGTGTGATATAATCATAGTCGTGGTTGTTATAATTATGGTCGTGGTTGTTGTAATCATATTGGTGGGTGTTTATAATCATGGTCGTGGTTGTTATAATCATGGTCGTGGTTATGATCATAGTCGTGGTTCTTATAATCATGGTCGTGGTTGTTATAATCATGATCGTGGTTGTTTTAATCATGGTCGTGGTTGTTATAATCATGGTCGTCATTGTTATAGTCATGGTCGTGGTTGTTATGATCATAGTTGTGGTTGTTATAGTCATGGTCGTGGTTGTTATAATTATGGTCCTGGATGTTATAATCATAGTCCTGGTTGTTATAATCATGGTAGTAATTGTTATAATCATGGTCGTGGTTGTTAAAATCATAGTTGTGGTTGTTATAGTTATGGTCGTGGTTGTTATAATCATGGTCCTGGATGTTATAATCTTGGTCCTGGTAGTTATAATCAAGGTCGTGATTATTATAATCAAGGTCGTGGTTATTATAATCGCTGATTAAGTAGTTTGTTATAATCTATGGTCTTATATTTATAATCATGAATTAAGTGGTTGTTATAATCATAATTAAATGATTTGTTACTCTGTCATAATTAAATTGTTTATTTATAATCATGATTAAATGGATGTTAAAATCATGGTCGTGGTTGTTATAATCATGGTCGTGGTTGTTATAATCATTGTCTTGGTTGTTATTATCATGGTCGTGGTTGTTATAATCATGGTCGTGGTTGTTATAATCATTGTCGTGGTAGTTATAATCATGGTCGTGGTTGTTATAATCATTGTCGTGTTTGTTTTAATCATTGTCGTGGTTGTAATAATTATGGTCGTGGTTATGATCAAACTCGTGGTTGTTACAATCATGGTCGTGGTTGTTATAATCATGGTCTTGGTTGTTATAATTATAGTCGTGCTTGTTATACTCATGGTCTTGGTTGTTGTAATCATGGTCGTGGTTGTTGTAATCATAGTCGTGGTTGTTATTATCATGGTCATGGTTGTTATAATCATAGTCGTGCTTGTTATAATCATGATCCTGGTTGTTGTAATCATGGTCGTGGTTGTTGTAATCATGGTCGTGGTTGTTATAATCATGGTCGTGGTTGTTTTAATCTTGGTCGTCGTTGTCATAATCATGGTCGTGGATGTTATAATCATAGTCGTGGTTGTTATAATCATTGTCGTGGTTGTTATAATCATGGTCGTGGGTGTTATAATCATAGTCGTAGTTGTAATAATCATTGTCGTGGTTGTTGTATTCATTGTCGTGGTTGTTATAATCATAGTCGTGGTTGTTATAACCATGGTCGTGGTTGTTATAATCATGGTCGTGGTTGTTATAATCATGGTCGTGGTTATGATCATAGTCGTGGTTGTTATAATCATGGTCGTGGTTGTTATAATCATGATCGTGGTAGCTATAATTATGGTCGTGGTTGTTATAATCATTGTCGTCGGTGTTATAATCATGGTCGTGGGTGTTATAATCATAGTTTTGGTTGTAATAGTCATGGTCGTGGTTGTTATAATCATGGTAGTGGTTATGATCATAGTCGTGGTTGTTATATTCATGGTCGTTGTTGTTAAAATCATGGTCGTTGTTGTTATAATCATGGTCGTCGTTGTTATAATCATGGTCATGGTTGTTATAATCATGGTAGTGGCTGTTATAATCAAGATTGTGGTTGTTATAATCATGGTCGTGGTTGTTATAATCATGGTCGTGGTTGTCATAATCATGGTCGTGGTTATGATCATTGTCGTGGTTGTTATAATCATGGTTGTAGTTGTTATGATCATGGTCGTGGTTGTTATAATCATGGTCGTGGTTGTTATAATCATGGTAGTGGTTATGATCATAGTCGTGGTTGTTATATTCATGGTCGTTGTTGTTAAAATCATGGTCGTTGTTATTATAATCATGGTCGTCGTTGTTATAATCATGGTCATGGTTGTTATAATCATGGTAGTGGCTGTTATAATCAAGATAGTGGTTGTTATAATCATGGTCGTGGTTGTTATAATCATGGTCGTGGTTGTCATAATCATGGTCGTGGTTATGATCATTGTCGTGGTTGTTATAATCATGGTTGTAGTTGTTATGATCATGGTCGTAGTTGTTATAATCATGGTCGTGGTTGTTATAATCATAGTCGTGGATGATATAATCATTGTCGTGGTTGTTATAATCATTGTCGTTGTTGTTATAATCATGGTCGTGGTTGTTATAATCATGGTCATGGTTGTTATAATCATGATCGTGGTTGCTATAATTATGGTCGTGGTTGTTATAATCATTGTCGTCGTTGTTATAATCATGGTCGTGGTTGTTATAATCATAGTTTTGGTTGTAATAGTCATGGTCGTGCTTGTTATAATCATGGTCGTGGTTGTTATAATCATGGTCGTGGTTGTTATAATCATGGTAGAGGTTATGATCATAGTCGTGGTTGTTATATTCATGGGCGTGGTTGTTAAAATCATGGTCGTTGTTGTTATAATCATAGTCGTCGTTGTTATAATCATGGTCGTGGTTGTTATAATCATGGTAGTGGCTGTTATAATCAAGACCGTGGTTGTTATAATCATGGTCGTGGTTGTGATAATCATGGTCGTGGTTGTCATAATCATAGTCGTGGTTATGATCATTGTCGTGGTTGTTATAATCATGGTTGTAGTTGTTATGATCATGGTCGTAGTTGTTATAATCATGGTCGTGGTTGTTATGATCATGGTCGTGGTTGTTATAATCATGGTCGTGGTTTTGATCATAGTCGTGGTTCTTATAATCATTGTCGTGGTTGTTATAATCATTGTCGTTGTTGTTATAATCATGGTCGTGGTTGTTATAATCATGGTCGTGGTTGTTATAATCATGATCGTGGTTGCTATAATCATGGTCGTGGGTGATATAGTCATAGTCGTGTGTGATATAATCATAGTCGTGGTTGTTATAATTATGGTCGTGGTTGTTGTAATCATATTGGTGGGTGTTTATAATCATGGTCGTGGTTGTTATAATCATGGTCGTGGTTTTGATCATAGTCGTGGTTCTTATAATCATGGTCGTGGTTGTTATAATCATGATCGTGGTTGTTTTAATCATGGTCGTGGTTGGTATAATCATGGTCGTCATTGTTATAGTCATGGTCGTGGTTGTTATGATCATAGTTGTGGTTGTTATAGTCATGGTCGTGGTTGTTATAATAATGGTCCCATAAATCATGGTCCTGGTTGTTATAATCATGGTTGTAATTGTTATAACTGGCGGTCGGTTGTTAAAAATCATAGCGTGGTTGTGTTATAGTTATGGTCGTGGGTTATATAAATCATGGTCCGGATGTTATAATCTTCGTCCCGGATAGTTATCGGGCGTCGTGATTACAATTCATAATGTGGGTTATTATAATCATCGCCGTGGTTGTTATAATCATGGTCTTGTATTTTATAATCATGGTCGTGGTTGTTATAATCATGGTCGTGGTTGTTATAATCATGGTCGTGTTTGTTATAATCATGGTCGTGGATGTTATAATCATGGTCGTGGTTGTTATAATCATGGTCGTGGTTGTTATAATCATTGTCTTGGTTGTTATTATCATGGTCGTGGTTGTTATAATCATGGTCGTGGTTGTTATAATCATTGTCGTGGTAGTTATAATCATGGTCGTGGTTGTTATAATCATTGTCGTTTTTGTTATAATCATTGTCGTGGTTGTAATAATCATGGTCGTGGTTATGATCATAGTCGTGGTTGTTACAATCATGGTCGTGGTTGTTATAATCATGGTCTTGGTTGTTATGATTATAGTCGTGCTTGTTATACTCATTGTCTTGGTTGTTGTAATCATGGTCGTGGTTGTTGTAATCATAGTCGTGGTTGTTATTATCATGGTCTTGGTTGTTATAATCATAGTCGTGCTTGTTATAATCATGGTCCTGGTTGTTGATATCATGGTCGTGGTTGTTGTAATCATGGTCGTGGTTGTTATAATCATGGTCGTGGTTTTTTTAATCTTGGTCGTCGTTGTCATAATCATGGTCGTGGATGTTATAATCATAGTCGTGGTTGTTATAATCATTGTCGTGGTTGTTATAATCATGGTCGTGGGTGTTATAATCATAGTCGTAGTTGTTATAATCATTGTCGTGGTTGTTATAATCATGGTCGTGGTTCTTATAATCATAGTCGTGGTTGTTATAACCATGGTCGTGGTTGTTATAATCATGGTCGTGGGTAATATAATCATAGTCGTGGTTGTTATAATCATGGTCGGTTGTTATGTTAATCATGGTCGTGGTTATGACCATAGTCGGTTGTTATAATCATGGTCGCGGTTGGTTATAACTGGCGATCGGTAGCTATACCGCGGTCGGGTTGTTATAATCATTGTCGTCGGTGTGTTATAATCATGGTCGTGGGTGTTATAATCATAGCTTTGGTTGTAATAGTCAGCGGTCGTGGTTGTTATAATCATGGTCGTGGTTGTTATAATCATGGTCGTGGTTGTTATAATCATGGTAGTGGTTATGATCATAGTCGTGGTTATTATATTCATGGGCGTGGTTGTTAAAATCATGGTCGTTGTTGTTATAATCATAGTCGTCGTTGTTATAATCATGGTCGTGGTTGTTATAATCATGGTAGTGGCTGTTATAATCAAGATCGTGGTTGTTATAATCATGGTCGTGGTTCTTATAATCATGGTCGTGGTTGTCATAATCATAGTCGTGGTTATGATCATTGTCGTGGTTGTTATAATCATGGTTGTAGTTGTTATGATCATGGTCGTAGTTGTTATAATCATGGTCGTGGTTGTTATGATCATGGTCGTGGTTGTTATAATCATGGTCGTGGTTATTATAATCATAGTCGTAGGTGTTATAATCATGGTCGTGGGTGATATAGTCAGAGTCTTGTGTGATATAATCATAGTCGTGGTTGTTATAATTATGGTCGTGGTTGTTATAATCATATTGGTGGGTGTTTATAATCATGGTCGTGGTTGTTATAATCATGGTCGTGGTTATGATCATAGTCGTGGTTGTTATAATCATGGTCGTGGTTGTTATAATCATGATCGTGGTTGTTTTAATCATGGTCGTGGTTGTTATAATCATGGTCGTCATTGTTATAGTCATGGTCGTGGTTGTTATGATCATAGTTGTGGTTGTTATAGTCATGGTCGTGGTTGTTATAATAATGGTCCTGGATGTTATAATCATGGTCCTGGTTGTTATAATCATGGTTGTAATTGTTATAATCATGGTCGTGGTTGTTAAAATCATAGTTGTGGTTGTTATAGTTATGGTCGTGGTTGTTATAATCATGGTCCTGGATGTTATAATCTTGGTCCTGATAGTTATAATCAAGGTCGTGATTATTATAATCATGGTTGTGGTTATTATAATCATCGCCGTGGTTGTTATAATCATGGTCTTATATTTTATAATCATGGTCGTGGTTGTTATAATCATGGTCGTGGTTGTTATAATTATGGTCGTGGTTGTTATAATCATGGTCGTGTTTGTTATAATCATGGTCGTGTTTGTTATAATCATGGTCGTGGTTGTTAAAATCATGGTCGTGGTTGTTATAATCATGGTCGTGGTTGTTATAATCATTGTCTTGGTTGTTATTATCATGGTCGTGGTTGTTATAATTATGGTCGTGGTTGTTATAATCATTGTCGTGGTAGTTATAATCATGGTCGTGGTTGTTATAATCATTGTCGTTTTTGTTATAATCATTGTCGTGGTTGTAATAATCATGGTCGTGGTTATGATCATAGTCGTGGTTGTTACAATAATGGTCGTGGTTGTTATAATCATGGTCTTGGTTGTTATGATTATAGTCGTGCTTGTTATACTCATGGTCTTGGTTGTTGTAATCATGGTCGTGGTTGTTGTAATCATAGTCGTGGTTGTTATTATCATGGTCTTGGTTGTTATAATCATAGTCGTGCTTGTTATAATCATGGTCCTGGTTGTTGTAATCATGGTCGTGGTTGTTGTAATCGTGGTCGTGGTTGTTATAATCATGGTCGTGGTTGTTTTCATCTTGGTCGTCGTTGTCATAATCATGGTCGTGGATGTTATAATCATAGTCGTGGTTGTTATAATCATTGTCGTGGTTGCTATAATCATGGTCGTGGGTGTTATAATCATAGTCGTAGTTGTTATAATCAGTATTATTTTATTGTTATAATCATGGTCGTGGTTGTTATAATCATAGTCGTGGTTGTCATAACCATATCGCGGGTTGTTATAATCATGGTCGGGTGATATAATCATAGTCGTGGTTGTTATAATCATGGTCGTGGTTGTTATAATCATGGTCGTGGTTATGATCATAGTCGTGGTTGTTATAATCATGGTCGTGGTTGTTATAATCATGATCGTGATTGCTATAATTATGGTCGTGGTTGTTATAATCATTGTCGTCGGTGTTATAATCATGGTCGTGGGCGTTATAATCATAGTTTTGGTTGTAATATTCATAGTCGTGGTTGTTATAATCATGGTCGTGGTTGTTATAATCATGGTCGTGGTTGTTATAATCATGGTCGTGGTTGTTATAATCATGGTAGTGGTTATGATCATAGTCGTAGTTGTTATATTCATGGTCGTTGTTCTTAAAATCATGGTCGTTGTTGTTATAATCATGGTCGTCGTTGTTATAATCATGGTTATGGTTGTTATAATCATGGTAGTGGCTGTTATAATCAAGATAGTGGTTGTTATAATCATGGTCGTGGTTGTTATAATCATGGTCGTGGTTGTCATAATCATGGTCGTGGTTATGATCATTGTCGTGGTTGTTATAATCATGGTTGTAGTTGTTATGATCATGATCGTAGTTGTTATAATCATGGTCGTGGTTGTTATAATCATAGTCGTGGTTGATATAATCATTGTCGTGGTTGTTATAATCATTGTCGTTGTTGTTATAATCATGGTCGTGGTTGTTATAATCATGGTCGTGGTTGTTATAATTATAATGAGACACAATAAACAGAGAAGAGGAAGAGGATTACATATAAGTAGGAAGTATAGAGAGTAGGAATGTAAAAATAGGAAACTTGGTAGCGTGGCTGGCCGGGGTGTTATTTACTCAGCGTCAATACGCTTATCTTATCTCGTATGTCAATACACATATCACTTCTTACTGGGGCAACTTGTTAAACACCTCTCCGATACAACTATTTATTAATTCACTCAATGACATGGGCACATTAATATCACTATTATATCGGGGTACTAACACATTATGCTTTACGTTACTTGACACTGACTCTCGGACACACCTGAATGAATACACTTCCCACAGTAGGTAACTCACCCTAGGACGTTCTGACAAGACTCACAATGTACCCTGACGTAGGCCCAGTGAGTGCTGGCTGGGCTGCCTCCTATGGGAGAATCTGCTCAGCTGGCGATGCCGTGGTCTGGTCGGGAAGTCTCCCTCCCGACCTGGGGAGGGGACGTGCGTGTCTCTGCTTAGTGAACCGAGTGACGACCAGAACGGGAGAGAGATGACAGCAACCAGAATGAGAATCAGTATGACCAGAATAATACGTGGACGGGACTGCAGGGCCTTTATATGGGGGAGGAACAGCCGGCGTTTTGACCTCTGCCAATTAACACTAAACTGGTTTGATCTGGATAGCTGTGTGCAGGTGTGTTCCTGCCCAGGTGTCTTGGTTAGGTGCGGTTGTAGGTCACCCGGCTCACGTCATTAGCGGGCGAGGTCAAGTCCCTTGGGTCGACCTGAGGTGTGTCAACCCGGAATGTGGTGGTACCACGAGGTCTGTAGTGTACTTGTTGTTATATGCGGCATAATTCTAGGCTGTAAGGTTTGGTCTGACAATCAATCATTGCATAATCATGGTCGTGGTTATTACAATCATGGTCGTGGTTGTTATAATCAAGGTCGTGGTTGTTATAATCATGGTAGTGGTTGTTATAATTATGGTCGTGGTTGTCATAATCATGATCGTCGCTGGTATAATCATGGTCGTGGTTGTTATAAACATGGTCGTGGTTGTCATAATCATTGTCGTGGTTATGACCATAGTCTTGGTTGTTATAATCACTGTCGTTTTTGTTATAATTATGGTCAAAGTTGTTATGATCATGGTCGTCGTTGTTATAATCATGGTCGTGGTTGTTATAATCTTGGTCGGAGTTGTTATAATCATGGTCGTGGTTGTTATAATCATAGTCGTGGTTGTTATAACCATGGTCGTGGTTGTTATAATCATGGTCGTGGGTGATATAATCATAGTCGTGGTTGCTATAATCATGGTCGTGGTTTTTATAATCATGGTCGTGGTTATGATCATAGTGGTGGTTTTTATAATCATGGTCGTGGTTGTTATAATCATGATCGTGGTTGCTATAATTATGGTCGTGGTTGTTATAATTTTTGTCTTCGTTGTTATAATCATGGTCGTGGTTGTTATAATCATAGTTGTGGTTGTTATAATCATGGTAGTGGTTATGATCATAGTCGTGGATATTATATTCATGGTCGTGGTTGTTAAAATCATGGTCGTTGTTGTTATAATCATAGTCGTCGTTGTTATAATCATGGTCGTGGTTGTTATAATCATGGTAGTGGCTGTTATAATCAAGATCGTGGTTGTTATAATCATGGTCGTGGTTGTTATAATCATGGTCGTGGTTGTCATAATCATAGTCGTGGTTATGATCATTATCGTGGTTCTTATAATCATGGTTGTAGTTGTTATGATCATGGTCGTAGTTGTTATAATCATGGTCGTGGTTGTTATGATCATGGTCGTGGTTGTTATAATCATAGTCGTAGGTGTTATAATCATGGTCGTGGGTGATATAGTCATAGTCGTGTGTGATATAATCATAGTCGTGGTTGTTATAATTATGGTCGTGGTTGTTATAATCATATTGGTGGGTGTTTATAATCATGGTCGTGGTTGTTATATTCATGGTCGTGGTTATGATCATAGTCGTGGTAGTTATAATCAAGGTCGTGATTATTATAATCAAGGTCGTGGTTATTATAATCATCGCCGTGGTTGTTATAATCATGGTCTTGTATTTTATAATCATGGTCGTGGTTGTTATAATCATGGTCGTGGTTGTTATAATCATGGTCGTGGTTGTTATAATCTTGGCCGTGTTTGTTATAATCATGGTCGTGGTTGTTAAAATCATGGTCGTGGTTGTTATAATCATGGTCGTGGTTGTTATAACCATTGTCTTGGTTGTTATTATCATGGTCGTGGTTGTTATAATCATGGTCGTGGTTGTTATAATCATTGTCGTGGTAGTTATAATCATGGTCGTGGTTGTTATAATCATTGTCGTGTTTGTTATAATCATTGTCGTGGTTGTAATAATCATGGTCGTGGTTATGATCATAGTCGTGGTTGTTACAATCATGGTCGTGGTTGCTATAATCATGGTCTTGGTTGTTATAATTATAGTCGTGCTTGTTATACTCATGGTCTTGGTTGTTGTAATCATGGTCGTGGTTGTTGTAATCATAGTCGTGGTTGTTATTATCATGGTCTTGGTTGTTATAATCATAGTCGTGCTTGTTATAATCATGGTCCTGGTTGTTGTAATCATGGTCGTGGTTGTTGTATTCATGGTCATGGTTGTTATAATCATGGTCGTGGTTGTTTTAATCTTGGTCGTCGTTGTTGTAATCATGGTCGTGGATGTTATAATCATAGTCGTGGTTGTTATAATCATTGTCGTGGTTGTTATAATCATGGTCGTGGGTGTTATAATCATAGTCGTCGTTGTTGTAATCATTGTCGTGGTTGTTATAATCATGGGCGCGGTTGTTATAATCATAGTCGTGGTTGTTATAACCATGGTCGTGGTTGTTATAATAATGGTCGTGGGTGATATAATCATAGTCGTGGTTGGTATAATCATGGTCGTGTCTGTTATAATCATGGTCGTGGTTATGATCATAGTCGTGGTTGTTATAATCATGGTCGTGGTTGTTATAATCATGATCGTAGTAGCTGTAATTATGGTCGTGGTCGTTATGATCATTGTCGTCGGTGTTATAATCATGGTCGTGGGTGTTATAATCATAGTTTTGGTTGTAATAGTCATGGTCGTGGTTGTTATAATCATGGTCGTGGTTGTTATAATCATGGTCGTGGTTGTTATAATCATGGTCGTGGTTGTTATAATCATGGTAGTGGTTATGATCATAGTCGTGGTTGTTATGTTCATGGTCGTTGTTCTTAAAATCATGGTCGTTGTTGTTATAATAATGGTCGTGGTTGTTATAACCATTGTCTTGGTTGTTATTCTCATAGTCGTGGTTGTTATAATCATGGTCGTGGTTGTTATAATCATTGTCGTGGTAGTTATAATAATGGTCGTGGTTGTCATAATCATGGTCGTGGTTATGATCATTGTCGTGGTTGTTATAATCATGGTTGTAGTTGTTATGATCATGGTCGTAGTTGTTATAATCATGGTCGTGGTTGTTATAATCATAGTCGTGGTTGATATAATCATTGTCGTGGTTGTTATAATCATTGTCGATGTTGTTATAATCATGGTCGTGGTTGATATAATCATGTCGTGGTTGTTATAATCATGGTCGTGGTTGTTATAATCATGGTCGTGGTTGTTATAATCATGGTCGTGGTTGTTATAATCATGGTCTCAGTTGCTATAACTATGGTCCTGGTTGTTATAATCATGGTCCTGGATGTTATAGTCATGGTCCTGGTTGTTATAATCATTGTCGTGATTGTTATAATCATGTTCGTGGTTATTACAATCATGGTCGTGATTGTTATAATCATGGTCGTGGTTGTTATAATCATGGTCGTGGTTGTTGTAATCATGGTCGTGGTTGTTATAATCATCTTCCTGGTTGTTATAATCATGGTCGTGGTTGTTATAATCATGGTCGTGGTTGCTATAATCATGGTCGTGGTTGTTATAATCATGATCCTGGTTGTTATAATCATGGTCGTGGTTGTTATAATCATGGTAGTGGTTGTTATAATTATGGTCTTGCTTGTTATAATCATGGTCGTGGTTGTTATAATCATGGTCGTGGTTGTTATAATCTTGGTCGTGGTTGTTATAATCATGGTAGTGGTTGTTATAATTATGGTCGTGGTTGTCATAATCATGGTCGTCGTTGGTATAATCATGGTCGTGGTTGTTATAAACATGGTCGTGGTTGTCATAATCATGGTCGTGGTTATGACCATAGTCTTGGTTGTTATAATCATTGTCGTTTTTGTTATAATTATGGTCAAAGTTGTTATGATCATGGTCGTGGTTGTTATAATCATGGTCGTGGTTGTTATAATCTTGGTCGGAGTTGTTATAATCATGGTCGTGGTTGTTATAATCATAGTCGTGGTTGTTATAACCATGGTCGTGGTTGTTATAATCTTGGTCGGAGTTGTTATAATCATGGTCGTGGTTCTTATAATCATAGTCGTGGTTGTTATAACCATGGTCGTGGTTGTTATAATCATGGTCGTGGGTGATATAATCATAGTCGTGGTTGCTATATTATGGTCGTGGTTTTTATAATCATGGTCGTGGTTATGATCATAGTGGTGGTTTTTATAATCATGGTCGTGGTTGTTATAATCATGGTCGTGGTTGTTATAATCATGGTCGTGGTTGTTATAATCATGGTCGTGGTTGTTATAATCATGGTCGTGGTTGTTATAATCATGGTCTCAGTTGCTATAACTATGGTCTGGTTATTTATAATCATGATTCTGGATGTTATAGTCATGGTCCTGGTTTTGAATTCATTGTCGTGATTATTTATAATCATGTTCGTGGTTATTACAATCATGGTCGTGATTGTTATAATCATGGTCGTGGTTGTTATAATCATAGTCGTGGTTGTTGTAATCATGGTCGTGGTTATAATCATCTTCTAGTTGTTATAATCATGGTCGTGATTTGTTATATTCATGAATTAAATTGGTTGCTATAATCATGGTCGTGGTTGTTATAATCATGATCCTGGTTGTTATAATCATGATCGTGGTTGTTATAATCATGATCCTGGTTGTTACAATCATTGTCGTGGTTGTCATAATCATGGTCATAGTTGTTATGATCATGGTCGTGGTTGTTATAATCATGGTCGTGGTTGTTATAATCTTGGCCGTCGTTGTTATAATCATGGTCGTGGTTGTTATAATCATAGTCTTGCTTGTTATAATCATGGTCGTGGTTGTTATAATCATGGTCGTGGTTGTTATAATCATGGTCGTGGTTGTTATAATCTTGGTCGTGGTTGTTATAATCATGGTAGTGGTTGTTATAATCATGGTCGTGGTTGTTATAATCATGGTCGTGGTTGTTATAATCATATTCGTGGGGGTTTATAATCATGGTCGTGGTTGTTATAATCATGGTCATGGTTATAATCATAGTTGTGATTGTTATAATCATGGAAGTGGTTGTTACAATCATGGTCGTCGTTATTATAATCATGTTTGTGGTTGTTATAATCATGGTCGTGGTTGTTATAATCATAGTCTTGCTTGTTATAATCATGGTCGTGGGTGATATAATCAAAGTCGTGTGTGATTTAATCATGGTCGTGGATGATATAATCATGGTCATGGTTATAATCATAGTTGTGATTGTTTTAATCATGGAAGTGGTTGTTATAATCATGGTCGTCGTTGTTATAATCATGGTCGTGGTTGTAATAATGTTGGTCTTGGTTATGATCATAGTCGTGGTTGTTATAATCATGGTCGTGGTTGTTATAATCATGATCGTGATTGTTTTAATCATGGTCGTGGTTGTTATAATCATGGTCGTCATTGTTATAGTTATGGTCGTGGTTGTTATGATCATAGTTGTGGTTGTTATAATCATGGTCGTAGTTGTTATAATCATGGTCGTGGTTGTTTACCAATCATGGTCGTGGTTATTGCAATCATGGTCGTGGTTGTTATAATCATGGTCGTGGATTTGTTATAATCATGGTAGTGGTTGTTATAATTATGGTCGTAGTTGTCATAATCATGGTCGTCGTTGGTATAATAATCATAGATTAGTAGTTTATTTATAAAACATGGTCGTGGTTGTCATAATCATGGTCGTGGTTATGACCATAGTCTTAGTTGTTATCCATTGTCGTTTTTGTTATAATTATGGTCAAGTTATTTATGATCTCATGGTCGTGGGTGATATAATCATAGTCGTGGTTGCTATAATCATGGTCATGGTTGTTATAATCATGGTCGTGGTTATGATCATAGTGGTGGCTGTTATAATCATGGTCGTGGTTGTTATAATCATGATCGTGGCTGTTATAATCATGGTCGTGGTTGTTATAATCATGATCGGAGTTGTTATAATCATGGTCGTGGTTGTTATAATCATAGTCGTGGTTGTTATAACCATGGTCGTGGTTGATATAATCATGGTCGTGGGTGATATAATCATAGTCGTGGTTGCTATAATCATGGTCGTGGTTGTTATAATCATGGTCGTGGATATGATCATAGTGGTGGTTGTTATAATCATGGTCGTGGTTGTTATAATCATGATCGTGGTTGCTATAATTATGGTCGTGGTTGTTATAATCATTGTCGTCGTTGCTATAATCATGGTCGTGGTTGTTATAATCATAGTTTTGGTTGTAATAGTCATGGTCGTGGTTGTTATAATCATGGTCGTGGTTGTTATAATCATGGTCGTGGTTGTTATAATCATGGTAGTGGTTATGATCATAGTCGTGGTTATTATATTCATGGTCGTGGTTGTTAAAATCATGGTCGTTGTTGTTATAATCATAGTCGTCGTTGTTATAATCATGGTCGTGGTTGTTATAATCATGGTAGTGGCTGTTATAATCAAGATCGTGGTTGTTATAATCATGGTCGTGGTTGTTATAATCATGGTCGTGGTTGTCATAATCATAGTCGTGGTTATGATCATTGTCGTGGTTGTTATAATCATGGTTGTAGTTGTTATGATCATGGTCGTAGTTGTTATAATCATGGTCGTGGTTGTTATGATCATGGTCGTGGTTGTTATAATCATGGTCGTGGTTGTTATAATCATAGTCGTAGGTGTTATAATCATGGTCGTGGGTGATATAGTCATAGTCGTGTGTGATATAATCATAGTCGTGGTTGTTATAATTATGGTCGTGGTTGTTGTAATCATATTGGTGGGTGTTTATAATCATGGTCGTGGTTGTTATAATCATGGTCGTGGTTATGATCATAGTCGTGGTTCTTATAATCATGGTCGTGGTTGTTATAATCATGATCGTGGTTGTTTTAATCATGGTCGTGGTTGTTATAATCATGGTCGTCATTGTTATAGTCATGGTCGTGGTTGTTATGATCATAGTTGTGGTTGTTATAGTCATGGTCGTGGTTGTTATAATAATGGTCCTGGATGTTATAATCATGGTCCTGGTTGTTATAATCATGGTTGTAATTGTTATAATCATGGTCGTGGTTGTTAAAATCATAGTTGCGGTTGTTATAGTTATGGTCGTGGTTGTTATAATCATGGTCCTGGATGTTATAATCTTGGTCCTGGTAGTTATAATCAAGGTCGTGATTATTATAATCATGGTCGTGGTTATTATAATCATCGCCGTGGTTGTTATAATCATGGTCTTGTATTTTATAATCATGGTCGTGGTTGTTATAATCATGGTCGTGGTTGTTATAATCATGGTCGTGGTTGTTAAAATCATGGTCGTGGTTGTTATAATCATGGTCGTGGGTGTTATAATCATTGTCTTGGTTGTTATTATTATGGTCGTGGTTGTTATAATCATGGTCGTGGTTGTTATAATCATTGTCGTGGTAGTTATAATCATGGTCGTGGTTGTTATAATCATTGTCATGTTTGTTATAATCATTGTCCTGGTTGTAATAATCATGGTCGTGGTTATGATCATAGTCGTGGTTGTTACAATCATGGTCGTGTTTGTTATAATCATGGTCTTGGTTGTTATAATCATAGTCGTGCTTGTTATAATCATGGTCCTGGTTGTTGTAATCATGGTCGTGGTTGTTGTAATCATAGTCGTGGTTGTTATTATCATGGTCTTGGTTGCTATAATCATAGTCGTGCTTGTTATAATCATGGTCCTGGTTGTTGTAATCATGGTCGTGGTTGTTGTAATCATGGTCGTATTTGTTATAATCATGGTCGTGGTTGTTTTAATCTTGGTCGTCGTTGTTATAATCATAGTCGTGGTTGTTATAATCATTGTCGTGGTTGTTATAATCATGGTCGTGATTGCTATAATCATGGTTGTGGTTGTTATAATCATTATCGTGGTTGTTATAATCATGGTCGTGGTTGTTATAATCATGGTAGTGGTTATGATCATAGTCATGGTTGTTATATTCATGGTCGTTGTTCTTAAAATCATGGTCGTTGTTGTTATAATCATGGTCGTCGTTGTTATAATCATGGTCATGGTTGTTATAATCATGGTAGTGGCTGTTATAATCAAGATAGTGGTTGTTATAATCATGGTCGTGGTTATTATAATCATGGTCGTGGTTGTCATGATCATGGTCGTGGTTATGATCATTGTCGTGGTTGTTATAATCATGGTTGTAGTTGTTATGATCATGGTCGTAGTTGTTATAATCATGGTCGTGGTTGTTATAATCATAGTCGTGGTTGATATAATCATTGTCGTGGCTGTTATAATCATTGTCGATGTTGTTATAATCATGGTCGTGGTTGTTATAATCATGGTCGTGGTTGTTATAATCATATGGGTCGTGGGTTGATATAATCATTATAATCATTGCGTGTTGTTGTTGATTGTTATAATCATTGTCGATGTTGTTATAATCGTGATAAGGTTTGCGTCATTGGTTATGATCATGTCGTGGTGTTATAATCATGTCGTGGTTGTTATAATCATGGTCGGCTGTTGGTTGTTATAATCATGGTCTTAGTTGTTATAACTATGGTCCTGGTTGTTATAATCATGGTCGTGGTTGTTATAATCATGGTCGTGGTTGTTATAATCATGGTCTTAGTTGCTATAACTATGGTCCTGGTTGTTATAATCATGGTCCTGGATGTTATAGTCATGGTCCTGGTTGTTATAATCATTGTCGTGATTGTTATAATCATGTTCGTGGTTGATATAATCATTGTCGTGATTGTTATAATCATGGTCGTGGTTATTATAATCATGTTCGTGGTTGTTGTAATCATGGTCGTGGTTATTATAATCATCTTCCTGGTTGTTATAATCATGGTCGTGGTTGTTATAATCATGGTCGTGGTTGCTATAATCATGGTCGTGGTTGTTATAATCATAATCCTGGTTGTTATAATCATGATCGTGGTTGTTATAATCATGATCCTGGTTGTTACAATCATTGTCGTGGTTGTTATAATCATGGTCATAGTTGTTATGATCATGGTCGTGGTTGTTATAATCATGGTCGTGGTTGTTATAATCTTGGTCGTCGTTGTTATAATCATGGTCGTGGTTGTTATAATCATAGTCTTGCTTGTTATAATCATGGTCGTGGTTGTTATAATCATGGTCTTGGTTGTTATAATCATGGTCGTGGTTGTTATAATCTTGGTCGTCGTTGTTATAATCATGGTCGTGGATGTTATAATCATAGTCGTGGATGTTATAATCATTGTCGTGGTTGTTATAATCATGGTCGTGGTTGTTATAATCATATTCGTGGGGGTTTATAATCATGGTCATGGTTGTTATAATCATGGTCATGGTTATAATCATAGTTGTGATTGTTATAATCATGGAAGTCGTTGTTATAATCATGGTCGTCGTTATTATAATCATGGTCGTGGTTGTTATAATCATGGTCGTGGTTGTTATAATCATAGTCTTGCTTGTTATAATCATGGTCGTGGGTGATATAATCAAAGTCGTGTGTGATTTAATCATGGTCGTGGTTGTTATAATCATGGTCATGGTTATAATCATAGTTGTGATTGTTATAATCATGGAAGTGGTTGTTATTATCATGGTCGTCGTTGTTATAATCATGGTCGTGGTTGTAATAATCTTGGTCGTGGTTATGATCATAGTCGTGGTTGTTATAATCATGGTCGTGGTTGTTATAATCATGATCGTGGTTGTTTAATCATGGTCGTGGTTGTTATAATCATGGTCGTCATTGTTATAGTCATGGTCGTGGTTGTTATGATCATAGTTGTGGTTGTTATAATCATGGTCGTGGTTGTTATAATCATGGTCGTGGTTGTTATAATCATGGTCGTGATTATTACAATCATGGTCGTGGTTGTTATAATCATGGTCGTGGTTGTTATAATCATGGTAGTGGTTGTTATAATTATGGTTGTGGTTGTCATAATCATGGTCGTCGTTGGTATAATCATGGTCGTGGTTGTTATAAATATGGTCGTGGTTGTTATAAACATGGTCGTGGTTATGACCATAGTCTTGGTTGTTATAATCATTGTCGTTTTTGTTATAATTATGGTCAAAGATGTTATGATCATGGTCGTGGTTGTTATAATCATGGTCGTGGTTGTTATAATCTTGGTCGGAGTTGTTATAATCATGGTCGTGGTTGTTATAATCATAGTCGTGGTTGTTATAACCATGGTCGTTGTTGTTATAATCATGGTCGTGGGTGATATAATCATAGTCGTGGTTGCTATAATCATGGTCGTGGTTGTTATAATCATGGTCGTGGTTATGATCATAGTGGTGGTTGTTATAATCATGGTCGTGGTTGTTATAATCATGATCGTGGTTGCTATAATTATTCTAGCGTATTGCCAGATACCCAAAGAATGTTCTATACTACTGAGGGTATATACAAACACTTGTTGTCTTTAAAAGTAGGTTCTATTCTCGTACGGGAGATATATTACAGTAGGACGCAGGAAGCCTGTGGGCACGCCACCAGGACTCGGTCTTAACTACTTCTACATCTATCTATGTATTACTACGCGCTAGCCTTTACAGATGCCAGCATTCACAAGCTGAATACATAAAGTATAAATGTGATAATTTATATACATAATATGGTGCACAATAAATAGAATATTACATAGAATTAATACATGTTCTGTAATACTTTACTATACATAATTAATAATAGTAATATAACAATATACAGCTGAAGGTACTACTTTGTGTCCATATATATCATACACCTCCCTCCCCCCTATACGCTCATAGTTTCATCTTGAGCGGACCTTTTGTTTCTGAGTCACTCGGACCTGCGGAGTACTGGGGCAGAAACACAAGGTGGGGATGGATTTACTTTAGAGACATCAACATTAGGGGACTCAACTGGGGAGGGGTCAACACTAGGCAGCTCCACAGGTCGGAGGAAACGACGGTTCCTCCACCATACTCTACCACTAGGAAGACGCACTTGGTAGTCCCTGGACCGGCCAATACCCATAACAACCCCAACCTTGTCCCAGCGGTGAGATACCGGATCTTGAATCCTGATCTGCTGGCCGATACTCAACCTGGGAAGGGGGCGGGCATGACAGTCATACCGAGCAGCGACATCTGCGGCTCGTTCTGCTGCACGGCGGTCACATTCTTCAGTCTTGGCCTGCCACTCTTGAGAAAAAGACTTCGGGTGGGCAGGAACACAAGACCTGAGATGATGTCCGTATAGAACCTGGGCTGGGGAGCGTCCGGTGAAGTTCGGGGTGTTGCGTAACTCCAACAAACCTCGATCGAAGTCCTCGCAGTCGATATTTCCTGAGGGTGACACCTTAAGGATCAGGTGTTTCACAGTCTTGACTGCGGCTTCAGCGTGTCCATTCGCCTGGGGGTAGTGGGGCGAGGTCACGACATGACGGACTCCCCAACGGTCCATGAAGTCCCGGAACTCGTGGCTGGTGAACTGGGGTCCTCCATCAGTCCTGAGGCGGAGGGGAACACCAACTTCTCTGAAGTAATGCCTGAAGCTCCGGATGGTAGCAGTAGCCGTTGTATCACTACCACAGGGGACGACAACAGGCCATCCAGACAGTCGGTCGGCAATGACGAGGAAGGACTTCCCTGCAACTGCAAAGAAATCGGCCGACACAGACTCGAAGGGTCTTGAAGGGTTATCGTCGCACATTAAAGGTTCCTGTTGCTGGCTAGGTTGCAGAATCTGGCACGGTTCACAGGCACGGACGGTACTTGCAATGTCCGCGTTGATTCCGGGCCAAAATACAGTCTGCTTCGCCCGTCGCTTGGTGGCCTCCACTCCTCGATGGCTGTCGTGAAGGCGGGCCAAGGTACGGCGGCGTAGGGCAGCAGGAATAACTACTCGTGGACCATACAAGACGAGGTCTCCGTCACAATAGAGATCCTCGCGTATTTTCCAGTACGGGAGTAGCGATTCATGAAGGTCGTATCGATTCGATGGAAATCCCTGAGACACACAGTCGACGAGCCGGATGTAGGAAGGGTCGGCCCGGGCTGCGGTGCGGAGATCTTCAAGGGTCTTGTCTGCATCCGGTGCTGTAGACTCTTCCGATGTGAAGACGGCCTTCAATGAAACCACTGACTTGAGGGATGCAGCAGCTGTAGAATACAACATCTCGTCCTCTGGGGTGGGGCGACTGACAGGGGCGCGGGACAGGGCATCCGGGATGCACAACAGCTTACCCGCACGCCACACAGCCGTGAAGAGATAAGGCGAGAGCTTCTCTTTCAGACGTTGAAGGCGAGGATTTTCTACTGCATCCAAAGAGCAGTGATTGATTATAGGTATAAGGGGGCGATGATCCGTGAAGAGGGTGAAGTGCTGAAGTCCTATCAGGTAGAAACGGCACTTCGCCATCGCCCAGACAACAGCCAACATCTCCAGCTCAATCGTGGCATATCGGGTCTCAGCGTCCGTCAGGAACCGGGATCCACACTGAATTAAGCGGAGTTGTCCACCGCCATGGTCCTGCAGAAGGGCGTAACCAACGCCGTAGAGTCTGGAGGCGTCAGTCTGGAGGACGGTGGGTAGGGCTGGGTCGTAACAGGCGAGGACAGGTGGACTCACAAGGGCCTGCTTAACTTGCTGGAAGGCCTCTTGATGATCTGGGGTCCACAGGAATGTCCTCCTGGGGCTCAGCAGGGGGCGTAACGGCTGGGCTGCGGCGGAGATGTCAGGTGTGAATTCAGCCAGCTGATTGACCAGACCTAAAAAAGAACGGAGGTCTGTTAGGTTGGCAGGGGTTGGAAAATCCCTGATTCCACTTACTTTCTCCGGGTCAGCTGCAATGCCTGATGCTGAGAGAGTGTACCCACAGAAGTTCACTGATGGAGCGGCGACTACAAACTTGTCAGCGTTGAGGGTAATCCCGTACTTTCGACATCTGGTGAGAACTTCATATATCCGGGAGAGGTGGGCACAGTAGTCTTCGTCGTGGAGTAAGATATCATCAACCACCTTGACACAATTCGTGACTCCTTGAAGGGCCGCGTCACCACGTTGACAGAAGGCATCGCCCGTAGCGGCAAATCCCATGGGGCCTCTGCAATACTGGTATCTTCCAAATGGTGTGATGAATGTAGTCAAGTGTTGGTCTTCTTCGGCCAACTCGATCTGCCAATAACCACATAAGGCGTCCATAGTTGTAAAAAACTTCGCCTTCGGGTCCACACTTCGAACAGCTGCGAAGGGTGTGGGTGAAGGGTGGGCTGGACGGGAAACCTATTGGTTAAGTTTTGACAGATCGGTGGTGATCCGTACTCCACCACGAGGTTTGGCGACGGGGACGAGAGGGTGGCACCAAGGTGAAGGTTCGTCTCCGGCCGGTTTGATGATTCCCTGAGCAACCATGGAGTCAAGTTCTTGTCTAACTAGCTCCTTGTAGGCATGAGGAATCAAACGAGGGGTGTGGATGGCAAAAGGTGTAGCACCATCCTTAAGATGAATCTTCATAGGTGGACCCACCATCGGCTTCAGTGGTGTGGATCCTAAAGATTTCTTATTAACCAACACGTCAGCAAACTCCTTGAGAAGGTAAGCTCTTGCGTCAGAAGGGGACGTGTTAGTAGAGATAGGGAATTCCTTCAACCTGTTGACATGGGTGACCTTTAAGATAGGTTTAGGGAATTCCTTGGAAATAATGGCCAATTCTTGACAATGGCCATATGATAAAAGCGGAGTCGGGATACCATTATGAACATCAATCCGGGCTGAGCAAGACTGCTTACCAAAGGTAAGGGTAGCCCAGAAAGATCCCAACGCTGGAGCCATCTTGGAACCATCAGCTGTCAGTTTCGTTGTCTGAGGAGGGGGCTGTAGGTTGCTCCGGGGTATTCCCAAACTTGCTAAATGTTGTGGACCAATTACTGAGACGTAAGCACCGGTGTCAGGTAACATCTGAAGACTGGATGACGAGTTACCGTAAGAAATGACGACATTGATGTGCTGGGGCGTCGTGTCTGTGGAACTACGTACACGACGGCAGGAACGACTGGACACAGCGTCTTGATGCTTGCCAGAAGGAGGGGCGCGCCAGCACTACCTGAGGATGACTTCTTGGATCCTAAGTGGCGTCCTTTATGTGTCTTCTTACGACAACATTTGTCATAATGGCCCACACGACCACAAAGTCTACACTGAACTTTGCTAGCAGGGCACTTGACTGTATAAGCCCAGTGACCCTGGCGGTCGCAACTTCTGCACACGCTTTGAGCAGCTGGGCACTGGGAGGCATTATGCTGTCTCGCACAGCTGTTACACAAAGCTGCTGCTGAAGGTGTGGCTGGAGGGTGAGGGGTGGGGTTACCTTGCTGCTTCTTACCCTTTCTGTAGGAAGACACTGCCCTCACCTGGTCAGGCTGTGAGCGTAAAGCTGAAGTCGCACACCTGGCGGCCTCGTACGCTCGACATTTCGTAACAACATCTTGAAGGGAGGAAGTGGGGTCGAGGGAAATGAGACGCTGAACTAGCTCTTCATCTCGGACACCCGTTAAGATAATTGTCTTAAGTTGTGTTTCTTCACAGACTTGAGAATGTCCGGGACAAACATCAACTTCCTCTGAACACCTTTTGAGCCTTACAAAAAACGCGTCAAAAGATTCTTCATCAAGCTGTTTACATTGGAGGAGTTGTCTTCTCCTGAGTGCTTCGTTGCGCTGTCCCTTGACGTGTTCTTGCAACTTGTCGAGCACGGCCTCTACCGTCATAGTTGTCGTAGGAGGCACTTGAAGTGTGTGCTCGAGAGTACGTTGCGTCTCTAAGGACAAGCACATACGAAGCTGGATCATTTGTTTCGGCTGTGATAAACTGGACAAGTCAACCATTGTTGCGTAGTCTTGCCAACGTCGACGCCATTCCCGAAACATCTGATAAGAAGCGTCAGACATCAGAGAGGGAGGCGTCTGTACTGCAGCCTTTTGAGGTGTTGTTCCGACTCTGGGAAATGAGGTACCAGTACCTCTAGTCGCATCAACATCAGTTGTAGCAGACGAATCTTGTACGGTAGAACGTTGTGGGGAGGCTAACAGAGAAATCAAAGCTTCAAATCTGGCTTGATCCTCCTGTCTTCTAAGGTCATCCTCACGTCTACGTATGTCTTCGAGTTCTCTGCGTGTTTGTTCCTCTTTGTGGCGTCGTCTTTCAGACTCTTTGCACCTAATTTCTTCCTCTTCT
>NW_024757727.1:0-9777 GCF_018991925.1 Homarus americanus
TGCTATCGCAAAGGTAATAATACAGGTAGAGACAACAACATATTTTCCTATTGTCTTATTATATATTAATAACAGAAACGCTGCCGCCATCCCGTAGGCTATACATTGTCTCACTGTTCATTACCTCCACAATTCTTCCTCTTACTTCTTCTTCCATCAATACTTTATTAACGGTGTATGTAAGTTTCACCATGTATTGCACTACAGCGGTAGAGCAAAGTATATTTTGTTAGCAATAAACCAAAAGCATATTTTATGGCCTAATCATCACTACATAGAACACCACCCATAAAGCATGATACTAGTAGACCACAAACTGCTATAAACACCCAAAGCATATTTTATTGCCTAATCATCACTACATAGAAAACCACTCATAAAGCATGATACTATTAGACCACAAACTGCTATAAACCCCAATAATATAATAGACTATACTAGTGACTATAATTGTGTTACCCAATATTTTACGAAATAATACTATAAAACATAATAATAAACACACTATTAGTGTATATTAGTTGAATGCACAATCTGATGAGAAGTAAAAAAAAAAACAACAACATAACAATAACCTATAAAGAGTGTAGAGTATTTTTGTGCAAACTATTATACTAGTAGATGGTCTAAGATAACTGTATGTGAAGAAAAAGGTGTGCTCTCCACTCAAACTTTCTTTTTATGAAATCTCCAACTCCCCAGCTGAGCGGTACGCCCAATGGGAAACAAAACGTGGCACATAACACGCCGCCCGCCAGCTCTGGCTCGGTGAATAGGAATCAGTAATCGGGCGGAGTATAAACAACACCGCCGCCAATGTGCTCCTCCCATCTCTGAGGAAATCTGGTGGGCAACTTAGTATTATATTAGTATGTAATAATAATAACAATAATAAAAATAATAATAATAATAATAATAATACTAATAATAATAAGAATAATAATAATATTAATAATAATAATATTAATAATAATAACATGCAATTACATTTTATAACACATACTAACAAAATAGTGTATAGCCTACTATACTTAACTATAATAGGTTAGGTTGCGTAGAAGGATCTAAAAAGTACAGTAGTATATACACACACACACACACATACATATAGACAACAAACTAAATTAGAAACCACACGTCAGTGAAGTTATCAAATCCTCCAGTTTCCGTCTCCACCTCCTACGCCGACTCAAGTCCCTCGGTGTTCCTGCACACGAGCTCCTCAGTGTTTACACAACATTCATACTTCCCAAGCTCACCTGGTCTTCCTCCCTAAATGCCACACAACGTAAACACCTAGAAAAAGTGCAAAAGAGGCCATGCAAGATTATTCTCTCCCCTTCCTACTCCACATATCAAGAAGCGCTCAACACACTGACCGACCCTTTAGACTCTCACTGACCATCACCCCGACCTCATCTGCCAATTTGGTAAGAAGCTTCTACACCGGCTCCTACTACCATCTGAGATCCCTAGTCCGAGAATTGCTCTTCGACACCACAACCGCATCCAGCCCATACGTGCACGAACTGATCGCTATAAGAACAGCCCAGTCCCAACCATTGTAAAAATTATCGATAACTTGTAATAAATCAGTGTACTCACTCCCAGTAAACACTACTCCTTGCACTGTCACTATGTTGAAATGAACTGTAGTTTGAGCTTTTCCCCAGCTAGTTATTATATGTCTTATTTGTGTCACTCATGTTACTTTTATATTATTTGTAATTCGTAACCCATTCCCCAAATATGTAACTGTATATTTTCAGCCTTCTGGCTGCCAAGCACTTTCAATAAACCGTTAATTATTATTATTATTATTATTATTATTATTTATATGTTGGCCCATACCAACTCACTCCCCTGAACCCTCCTCCCCACCGGACTATCAACAAGTTCTTGCCATAAGGTACTACCTCATTTGGCAAAGGAATGGAACCAGTGATGAATAGTGGTGAACAGTGCTTAACTCAGTGAAAAACAACTCGGCAGTTGAGTCTTACCCAAGCTAGCTAACCACCTTCACACAGTGAGGTCCCAGGTACCCGGTTATACTTCCCCTGAGACTCCACGATATAGAGGCCTGGGACCACACCTCACCCACTTGAATGAGTGAGTCATGTGGACCACGTGGTGTCCCCAAGATGCTACGACACCACGTAGTGAATGTTTTGCTACAGCATCATCATGTGAAGTTCCTCATAACACCATCTGTGAGGTAACTGCTACATCATCAGGCCCCTCATAACGCCATCTGTGAGGGAGTTACTACACTACGTGTCTGGTGTTCAACACCTTACCTTACATGATCTATGCGTGCAAACATTAATCTGTATGTTCACTGTGTGCTCCTTCACCTTTCTCTAATGAGGGCTTTTGTTAAACCACCAATGTATGTACTAAGTCAATTGTGTCCAATGTATACTTTCGAAAAGCCCTTGTTTGGGTTAGGTAGGAGAGAGTAGTCGTCATTATTGTCCAAGCCACATTATTTATTTCTATATATAAGTAATGTAGGCTGGTTTTTAACTACCTCAATCCCCTAACGGTGCCGTTTGTATATTAAGAAATACTTGAGAAACCCATACAGAGTACAACACCAACCCAGTATGATATCCGCTCCATCAAACGGCAACTGTTACTCACTCATACCTACATACATATATAGAGTCTTTACAGAATGATAGCAGACACGGGGAAGACGAACAACAAGAGGAGAAGAGTTAGAAGAAAATCAACTTCAAGCTAAGAAGAAGAATACCAAGACATTTCCTCCAAACAAGAAAACAACACACACACAATCAAGCCGACCAACCACTGAGAAACCATGGCGGAACCCAACATGCACCGGACGCTTGACCTGACTCTATCCTGCCGCATCCAGGCGAGTTGCTGCTTAAAGTCCCTCACGCAAGCGCTGTTTAGCCACTGCACCTATTCTATCCTCCTAAAATTCACTTCAATCCCCCCTGCCACTAGCATGTTATGTATGTATGTATGTATGTATGAATGAATGATAACTGCAACTTTGCGTATTAAAACTCATTACTCTTACAGAAGTAATATAGTGCGTGGTTATGTTATGTCATGTTAGGATAGATTATAAACTACATTGGGTTACATTTCGTGAGGTTCGGTGACGCTACAGGAAGTTAGGTGAGGTACCTGGAGGTTAGGTGAATGTTGACTGACTGACTGACAATTATTAGGAAGTGGTTCCAACACGTTCACGCACAACCTATACTCATACCACAAGTCCAGAATTAGAGAGGATCATGTTATTGGATATATTTTCAACGATTTACTCAGTGTCTATCCAACTCTTTAGCGATTTAAATGTGGACCTAAAATTAGGTCCGTATATTTGTTTGTCGTGGTGGTGGTGGTGGTGTGCGCCCGTCCATCAGGTTGATTAACCACCAAAACCATAAAGGGTGCGGCCCTGCCGTTTCAGGGCATACACCACATCCATGGCGGTGACGGTCTTCCTTTTTGCGTGCTCGGTGTAGGTGACGGCGTCACGGATGACGTTCTCCAGAAACACCTTGAGGACGCCGCGGGTCTCCTCGTAGATGAGGCCGGATATACGTTTAACACCTCCACGCCGAGCTAGACGACGAATGGCGGGATTGGTGATACCCTGGATGTTGTCACGAAGCACCTTACGATGACGCTTGGCGCCACCCTTTCCAAGTCCCTTGCCTCCTTTGCCTCGTCCAGTCATGTTGTGGTGGTTGCTACTACAGGTGGTCCTGGTGTGGCTTCGCCCACGGTTTGGTGGGAGTAGGTGGCGTGCTGTGGACGCAGCGGTAGTATCGTTCATCCAAGGCCGTCCCTCCCTCTTGGAGGTGGGGCGTAGCTTGCGGATGACGCATGCGGCACTCGTGGCCAATGAGGTGGCCACTGAGGTGGAGAATGTCTGTATATAAGCCCGCCCGCCTGCCAGGCCGCCCGTATTTACTATTTCGTCGTCGAGATGGCCCGTACTAAACAGACTGCCCGCAAGTCCACTGGAGGCCAGGCTCCACGGAAGCAGCTTGCCACCAAGGCAGCTCGCAAGTCCGCCCCAGCCACCGGTGGTGTCAAGAACCCCCATCGTTACAGGCCCGGAACCGTCGCCCTTCGTGAGATCCGTCGTTACCAGAAGAGCACAGAGCTACTCATCAGGAAGCTGCCCTTCCAGCGCCTGGTGCGTGAGATCGCCCAGGATTTCAAGACTGACCTGCGCTTCCAGTCGTCTGCCGTCATGGCTCTGCAGGAAGCCTCTGAGGCTTACCTGGTGGGTCTTTTCGAGGACACCAACCTGTGTGCCATTCACGCCAAGCGCGTTACCATCATGCCCAAGGACATCCAGCTGGCCCGGCGCATCCGCGGAGAGCGTGCTTAAGTCCTCTTCCTTGGGGACAAACAAAAAGCACAACAAAACCTACCAGACATCTATAACTCGGCCCTTCTCAGGGCCAAAGAACTGTTCTGAAGATAATTTTCATGACAATCGAAATGGTTGATGGTAGGCGAGCGTTAATTTCGGTTACCCAAATCGCCTAACGGTAAGTTGGTAACATTCGTGCATGCACGATTGTATAGTAGGTCATCAATTCGGGAGGTGGGTGGGTGCAACAAACAAGAGCTAGTAACAAATAAATATATAAAGAATAAGTAAGTAAATAAATAAATTAAAGAAAAGAAAAGAAAATACAATAAAATAAAATAAATTGTTTAAGCAATTAGTATTATACAGGCATGAGGCACTCCATTGGTGTGAGGTATACTGCAATTTATTTATTTATTTATTATGTTTCGATTTAGTCCTGTTTCTACGCCAATAGAGAATGCAGATTATTATACTTTTATTTTTTTTATTTCCCTCTCAATATATCACTGTCGGTAACTGTCTCTTTAACATGTAACTGTGGCTCCGATGGAGCCGATTAAGTTGTAGTAGTGGGATGGCGTGTTTGTTGTGCACAAGTAACCTCTTACTTGGAAGAGGTGTACTTGGTGACAGCCTTGGTGCCCTCAGACACGGCATGCTTGGCCAGTTCACCGGGCAGCAAGAGTCGGACAGCTGTCTGGATTTCCCGACTTGTAATGGTGGAGCGTTTGTTGTAGTGCGCCAGGCGGGAAGCTTCGGCAGCGATGCGCTCGAAGATGTCGTTCACGAACGAGTTCATGATGGACATAGCTTTGGAGGAGACTCCTGTGTCGGGGTGCACTTGCTTCAGTACCTTGTAGATGTAGATGCTGTAGCTTTCCTTCCTCCTGCGCTTCTTCTTCTTGTCACCCTTGGCAATGGCCTTCTGGGCCTTTCCAGCCTTCTTGGCAGCCTTTCCGGAAGTTTTGGGAGGCATGGCGGCACAGTTACTCGTGGCGCGGAGCGAGAGAATTGAAAACTGGCCCGACTAACTTTTCCTTATATACCGAGCGGGCCGCTCAGGATCAGACTGGCTGCAGCTACGGCTCTCTTCCATTGGTTGGGTCCGCGAGACGGCCACCTGGCCTGATCCTGAGCTTGGTATAAAAGACCAAGGTGGCGGGCGGAAATTTAACTCCTATCACGAAAAGCAGCAGCAGCAACATGTCAGGACGCGGCAAGGGAGGCAAGGTGAAGGGCAAGTCAAAGTCCCGTTCTAGCAGGGCCGGACTCCAGTTCCCCGTGGGTAGGATCCACCGTCTCTTGCGTAAAGGCAACTATGCTGAGCGTGTTGGTGCAGGTGCACCTGTGTACCTTGCAGCCGTCATGGAGTACCTGGCAGCAGAAGTGCTCGAGCTGGCCGGTAACGCCGCCCGCGACAACAAGAAGACCCGCATTATCCCGCGTCATCTTCAGCTTGCCATTCGCAATGACGAGGAGCTGAACAAGCTCCTGTCTGGAGTCCCCATTGCCCAAGGGGGTGTCCTTCCTAACATCCAAGCTGTGCTCCTCCCCAAGAAGACAGAGAAGAAATAAGAACCCAAGGTTCGTTCACACAAGACAACCTAACCAAACAGGCTCCTTTCGGAGCCACAGGATATCACTTAAAGAGAGAAATATACGACATCAACGTTTTGCAGGATAACACTCTATTTTACGTGTAATTAGCATAGTATTGTGGAAATTGAGTGAAATTGTTTTTGAATGGTGTAGATGTGAAGGGGTACTGCGGGGGCCTGGGGTGGGGGACTTAAACGGGACTTAGAAGGGCGCAAGAAGCAGCAGCAGCAGCAGCAGCAGCAGCCAGGGAGGCGACCTTATTTTCAGTCAGGTTCATACACAAATAAATACATCAGATTCATTGACAGTACAGTACACATTTACCAGTGTGGGCTAGCCAATTTGGGATAAAGAGCAAGAATGTAATGTCCTCAATGAAGTAATGACATAGTTCAAGATACAATAAGTGAGGTGGCCTGAAGTCTTTGACAGTGTCCCATTCAATAATATAGTAGTGCTTTAAAGGTGTATCACCAAGTTTACATGCTGAGTGTTCCGGTATGGGTACAGCGTTACTAACTAGCCAGATGTGTCTGTATCCTAACCTAATTCTGGCCACGACTACATCACACAGGCAGGCAGGAGCAAGTTGTTTGGACACTCTTCCTAGCCCCCTTGGTCCCTGTTCACCTACCTACTGTAGCAGTAAGTAGGTACCTGTTGTAAATCGAAAGGTTGCCAATTCGTATTCAGGGAAAGTTATTGGAGCTTCTAAACTTGAACTGACACAATCCGAGGAGTGGTGACCCGAGGATCACAGACACTATCTCTCCCACTACAAATCCCTTCCTAACCTCCTGCTCCTTCCTATGTCCTCCCAAAATTGAACCATGCTATCGCAAAGGTAATAATACAGGTAGAGACAACAACATATTTTCCTATTGTCTTATTATATATTAATAACAGAAACGCTGCCGCCATCCCGGAGGCTTTACATTGTCTCACTGTTCATTCCCTCCACAATTCTTCCTCTTACTTCTCCTTCTTCTTCTTCTTCTTCTTCTTCTTCTTCTTCTTCTTCTTCTTCTTCTTCTTATTTACTGTTCTCTATTTATTTATTTCTTCTTTATTTAACAACTTTAATACCTTCTTCTTCGCTAATATTACTAACTATTTATTTCCATGAATACTTTATTAACGGTGTATGTAAGTTTCACCATGTTTTGCACGACAGCGGTAGAGCAAAGTATATTTTGTTAGCAATAAACCAAAAGCATATTTTATGGCCTAATCATCACTACATAGAACTTTTACCAAAAGCATGATGCCTAGTAGACCACAAAGGCTGCTATAAGCCCCAAAGCATATTTTGTGCTAGTCATCACTACATGACACCACTCATAAAGCATGATGCTATTAGACCTGACTGCTATAAACCCCCAACTAATATACTATACTTCAGCTCTAATTGTGTTACCCAATATTATACAGAAATAATACTAACCTATCTGTAAACACACTAGCATGTGTATATTAGTTGAATCCACAATCTGATGAGAGTCAAAAAAAAAATAAGCAGCAACCTGAAAAGGTGTAGAGTATTTTTGGCTAAACTAACCACTACTACGTAGATGGTCTGGAATAACTGTATGAAGGAAAAGTGTGCTCTCCACTCAAACTTTCTTTTTATGAAATCTCCTACTCCCCAGCTGAGCGGTACGCCCAATGGGAAACAAAACGTGGCACATAACACGCCGCCCGCCAGCTCTGGCTCGGTGAATAGTAATCAGTAATCGGGCGGAGTATAAACAACACCGCCGCCAATGTGCTCCTCCCATCTCTGAGGAAATCTGGCGGGCAACTTAGTATTATATTAGCATGTAATAATAATAACAATAATAATAATAATAATAATACTACTAATAATAATAATAATAATAATATTAATAATAATAATATTAATAATAATAACATGCAATTTCATTTTATAACACATACTAACAAAATAGTGTATAGCCTACTATACTTAACTATAATAGGTTAGGTTGCGTAGGAGGATCTAAAAAGTACAGTAGTATACACACACACACACACACACACACACACACACACACACACACACACACACACACACACACACACACACACACACACATACATATAGACAACAAACTAAATTAGAAACCACACGTCAGTGAAGTTATCAAATCCTCCAGTTTCCGTCTCCACCTCCTACGCCGACTCAAGTCCCTCGGTGGTCCTGCACATGAGCTCCTCAGTGTTTACACAACATTCATACTTCCCAAGCTCACCTATGCCTCCTCCACCTGGTCTTCCTCCCTAAATGCCACACAACGTAAACACCTCGAAAAAGTGCAAAAGAGGCCATGCAAGATTATTCTCTACCCTTCCTCCTCCACATATCAAGAAGCGCTCAACACACTGACCCTTTAGACTCTCACTGACCATCACCACGACCTCATCTGCAAATTTGGTAAGAAGCTTCTACACCATCCCCGACACCGGCTCCTACTACCACCTGAGATCCCTAGTCCGAGAATTGCTCTTCGACACCACAACCGCATCCAGCCCAGCCCATACGTGCACGAACTGATCGCTATAAGAACAGCCCAGTCCCAACCATTGTAAAAATTATCTATAACTTGTAATAAATCAGTGTACTCACTCCCAGTAAACACTACTCCTTGCACTGTCACTATGTTGAAATGAACTGTAGTTTGAGCTTTTCCCCAGCTAGTTATTATATGTCTTATTTGTGTCACTAATGTTACTTGTATATTATTTGTAATTCGTAACCCATTCCCCAAATATGTAACTGTATATTTTCAGTCTTCTGGCTGCCAAGCTCTTTCAATAAACCGTTAATTATTATTATTATTATTATTATTATTTATATGTTGGCCCATACCAACTCACTCCCCTGAACCCTCCTCCCCAGCGGACTATCAACAAGTTCTTGCCATAAGGTACTATCTCATTTGGCCAAGGAATGGAACCAGTGATGAATAGTGGTGAACAGTGCTTAACTCAGTGAAAAACAACTCGGCAGTTGAGTCTTACCCAAGCTAGCTAACCACCTTCACACAGTGAGGTCCCAGGTACCCAGTTATACTTCCCCTGAGACTCCACGATAGAGAGGCCTGGGACCACACCTCACCCACTTGAATGAGTGAGTCATGTCAACCACGTGGTGTCCCCAAGATGCTACGACAACACGTAGTGAATGTTTTGCTACAGCATCATCATGTGAATTTCCTCATAACACCATCTGTGAGGTAACTGCTACATCATCAGGCCCCTCATAACGCCATCTGTGAGGGAGTTACTACACTACGTGTCTGGTGTTCAACATCTCACCTTACATGATCTACGCGTGCAAACATTAATCTGTATGTTCACTGTGTGCTCCTTCACCTTTCTCTAATGAGGGCTTTTGTTAAACTACCAATTTATGATGTACTAAGTCATTTGTGTCCAATGTATACTTTCGAAAAGCCCTTGTTTGGGGAAGGTAGGAGAGAGTAGTCGTCATTATTGTCCAAGCCACATTATTTATTTCTATATATAAGTAATGCAGGCTGGTTTTTAAATACCTCAATCCCCTAACGGTGCCGTTTGTATATTAAGAAATACCGAAGCCATACAGTACAACACCAGCGAATATGAAGTATCACTGTAACCGGCAACTGTTACTCACTCATACCTACATACATATAGAGAGTCTTTACAGAATGATAGCAGACACGAGGAAGACGAACAACAAGAGGAGAAGAGTTAGAAGAAAATCAACTTCCAGCTAAGAAGAAGAATACCAAGACATTTCCTCCAAACAAGAAAACAAC
>NW_024757728.1:0-25381 GCF_018991925.1 Homarus americanus
GTATAACAAAGCCCTCTAATCGAGTATAACAAAGTCCCCTGATCTAGTATAACAAAATCCCGTGATCGAGTATAGCAAAGGCCCTTGATCGAGTATAACAAAGGCCCCCGGTTGAATATAACAAAGCCTCCTCATCGACTATAACAACGTCCCCTGATCGAGTATAACTCTTCCCCTGATTGAGTATAACATATCCCCTGTTCGAGTATAACAAAGCCCCCTGATCGAGGAAAACAAAGGCCCCTGGTCGAGTATAACAAAGTCCTCTGATCGAGCAAAACAAAGGCTCCTGGTCGAGTATAACAAAGCCCTCTCATCGAGTATAACAAAGTCCCCTAATCTAGTATAACAAAGTCCCATGGTCGAGTATAACAAAGTCCCTTGATCGAGTATAACAAAGGCCCCTGATCGAGCATAACAAAGGGCCCCATTTGAGTACAACAAAGCCTCCTGATCGAGTATAACAAAGTCCCCTGATCGAGTATAACACATTCCCTGATCGAGTCCAACATATCACCTGATCGTGTATAACAAAGTTCCCTGGTCGAGTATAGTAATGTCCCCTGATCGAGTATGACAAAGCCCCCTGATCGAGTATAACAAAGTCCTCTGATCGAGTATAACAAAGTCCCCTGATCGAGTATAACAAAGGTCCTTGATGGAGTATAATAAAGGCACCTGATCGAGTATAACAAAGTCCCCTGATCGAATATATAAATGTCCCCTTATCTAGTATAACAAAATCCCGTGATCGAGTATAGCAAAGGTCCTTGATCGAGTATAACAACGGTCCCCGGTTGAGTATAACAAAGCCTCCTCATCGACTATAACAACGTCCCCAGATCGAGTATAACACATCCCCTGATTGAGTATAACATATCCCCTGATCGTGTAAAACAAAGTCCTCTAATCGAGTATAACAAAGGTCCCAGATCGAATATAAGAAAGCCCCCGAATCGAATATAACAAAGTCCCTGATCGATTATAACAAAGGCCCTTGATCGAGTATAACAAAGTCCCGTAATCGAGTATAACAAAGTCCCCTTATCGAGAATAACAAAGTCCCCTTTTCGAGTATAACAAAGTCCCCTGATCGAGTATAACTAAGTTCCCTGGTCGAGTATAACAAAATCCCCTAATCGAATATAACAAAGCCCCCTGATCGAGTACAACAAAGGCCACTGGATCGAGCATAACAAAGGACCCTGATCGAGTATAACACATCCCCTGATCGAGTATAACATATCCCCTGATCGTGTATAACAAAGTTCCCTGGTTGAGTATAGTAATGTCCCCTGATCGAGTAAGACAATGCCTCCTGATCGAGTATAACAAAGTCCCCTGATAGAGTATAACAAAGTCTTCTGATCGAGGATTACAAAGTCCCTTGATCGAGTATAACAAAGGTCCTTGATCGAGTATAATAAAGGCCCCTGATCGGGTATAACAAAGTCCTTTGATCGAATATAAAAAAGTCCCCTGATCGAGTTAATCAAAGTCCCCTGGTCGAGTATAACAAAGTCCCCTGATCGAGTATAACAAAGCCCCCTGATCGAGGAAAACAAAGTCTCCCGATCGAGTATAACAAAGTCCTCTAGTCGAGCATAACAAAGGCCCCTGGTCGAGTATAACAAAGCCCTCTGATCGAGTATAACAAAGTCCCCTGATCTAGTATAACAAAATCCCGTGATCGAGTATAGCAAAGGCCCTTGATCGAGTATAACAAATGCCCCTCATCGAGTATAACAAAGTCCCCTAATCGAATATAAAAAAGCCCCCTGATCGAGTATAACAAAGGCCACTAGTCGAGCATAAGAAAGGATCCTCGTCGAGTATAACAAAGTCCCCTGATCGAGTATAACAAAGCCTACTCATCAGGTATAACAAAGTCCCCTGATCGAGTATAACAAAGTCCCCTGATGGAGTATATCAAAACCCCCACATCGAGTATAACAAAGTCCCCTAATCGAGTATACCAAAGTCCCCTGGTCGAGTACAACAAAGGTCCATGATCGAGTATAACAATGTCCTCTGATCCAGTATAACAAAGTCCCCTGGTCGAGTTTAACAAAGTCCCCTAATCGAGTATAACAAAGTTCTCTGATCGAGGATAACAAAGTCCCCAAATCGAGTATAACAAAGGTCCTTGATCGAGTATAATAAAGGCCACTGATCGAGTATAACAAAGTCCTTTGATCGAATATAAAAAAGTCCCCTGATCGAGTAAAACAAAGTCACCTGGTCGAGTATAACAAAGTCCTCTGATCGAGTATAACAAAGCCCCCTGATCGAGTAAAACAAAGTCCCCCGATCGAGTATAGCAAAGGCCCTTGATCGAGTATAACAAAAGCCCCCGGTTGAGTACAACAAAGCTTCCTCATCGACTATAACAACGTCCCCTGGTCGAGTATAACACATCCCCTGATTGAGTATAACATATACCCTGATCGTGTAAAACAAAGTCCTCTAATCGAGTATAACAAAGGTCCCTAATCGAATATAAGAAAGCCCCCTGATCAAATATACCAAAGTCCTTGATCGAGTATAACAAAGGCCCCTGTTCGAGTATAACAAAGTCCCCTAATCGAGTATAACAAAGCCCCCTGATCGAGGAAAACAAAGGCCCCTGGTCGAGTATAACAAAGTCCTCTATTCGAGCAAAACAAAGGCCCCTGGTCGAGTATAACAAAGCCCTCTGATCGAGTATAACAAACTCCCCTGATCTAGTATAACAAAATCCCGTGATCGAGTATAGCAAAGGCCCTTGATCGAGTATAACAAAGGCCCCCGGTTGAGTATAACAAAGCCTCCTCATCGACTATAACAACGTCCCCTGATCGAGTATAACACTTCCCCTGATTGAGTATAACAAAGTCTCATGATCGAGTATAACAAAGGCCCCTGATGGAGTATAAGAAAGGCTCCCGGTTGAGTATAACAAAGCCTCCTCATCGAGTATAACAACGTCCCCTGATCGAGTATAACACATCCCCGGATGGAGTATAACATATCCCCTGATCGTGTATAACAAAGTCCTCTAATCGAGTATAACAAAGGCCCCTAATCGAGTATAACAAAGGCCCTTGATCGAGTATAACAAACGCCCCTAATCAAATATAACAAAGTCCCCTTATCGAGAATAACAAAGTCCCCTTTTCGAGTATAACAAAGTCCCGTAATCGAGTATAACAAAGTTCCCTGGTCGAGTATAACAAAGGCCCATGATCGAGTATAACAAATGCCCTTGATCGAGTTTAATAATGTCCTCTGATCGAGTATAACAAAGCCCCCTCATCAAGTATAACAAAGTCCCCTGATCGAATATAAAAAAGTCCCCAGATTGAGTAAAACAAAGTCCCCTGATCGGGTATAACAAAGCCCCCTCATCGAGTAAAACAAAGTCCCCCGATCGAGTATAACAAAGTCCACTGATCGAGCATAACAAAGGCCCCTAGTCGAGTATAACAAAGGCCCAAGATCGAGTATAACAAACGCCCCCGGTTGAGTATAACACATCCCCTGATCGAGAATAACTTATCCCCTGAGCGTGTATAACAAAGTTCCCTGGTCGAGTATAGTAATGTCCCCTAATCGAGTATAACAAAGACCCCTCATCGAGTATAACAAAGTCCCCTGATCAAGTATAACAAAGTCCTCTGATTGAGTATAACAAAGTCCCCTGATCGAGTATAACAAAGGCCCTTGATCGAGTATAATAAAGTCCCCTAATCGAATATAAAAAAGTCCCCTCATCGAGTAAAAGAAAGTACCCTCATCGAGTATAACAACGTCCCTGATCGAGTATAACACATCCCCTGATTGAGTATAACATATACCCTGATCGTGTAAAACAAAGTCCTCTAATCGAGTATAACAAAGGTCCCTGATCGAATATAAGAAAGCCCCCTGATCGAATATACCAAAGTCCTTGATCGAGTATAACAAAGGCCCCTGTTCGAGTATAACAAAGTCCCCTAATCGAGTATAACAAAGCCCCCTGATCGAGGAAAACAAAGGCCCCTGGTCGAGTATAACAAAGTCCTCTGATGGAGCAAAACAAAGGCCCCTGGTCGAGTAAAACAAAGCCCTCTCATCGAGTATAACAAACTCCCCTGATCTAGTATAACAAAATCCTGTGATCGAGTATAGCAAAGGCCCTTGATCGAGTATAACAAAGGCCCCCGGTTGAGTATAACAAAGTCTCCTCATCGACTATAACAACGTCCCCTTATCGAGTATAACACTTCCCTTGATTGAGTATAACATATCCCCTGATCGAGTATAACAAAGCCCCCTGATCGAGGAAAACAAAGGCCCCTGGTCGAGAATATCAAAGTCCTCTCATCGAGCAAAACAAAGGCTCCTGGTCGAGTATAACAAAGCCCTCTGATCGAGTATAACAAAGTCCCTTCATCGAATATAACAAAGGCCCCTGATCGAGTATAAGAAAGGGCCCCATTTGAGTACAACAAAGCCTCCTCATCGAGTATAACAAAGTCCCCTGATCGAGTATAACGCATCCCCTGATCGAGTATAACATATCACCTGATCGTGTATAACAAAGTTCCCTGGTCGAGTATAGTAATGTCCCCTGATCGAGTATAACAAAGCCTCCTGATCGAGTATAACAAAGTCCTCTGATCGAGTATAACAAAGTCCCCTGATCGAGTATAACAAAGGTCCTTGATCGAGTATAATAAAGGCACTTGATCGAGTATAACAAAGTCCCCTGATCGTATATAAAAATGTCCCCTTATCTAGTATAACAAAATCCCGTGATCGAGTATAGCAAAGGTCCTTGATCGAGTATAACAATGGCCCCCGGTAGAGTATAACAAAGCCTCCTCATCGACTATAACAACGTCCCCTGATCGAGTATAACTCATCCCCTGATTGAGTAGAACATATCCCCTGATCGTGTAAAACAAAGTCCTCTAATCGAGTATAACAAAGGTCAATGATCGAATATAAGAAAGCCCCCGAATCGAATATAACAAAGTCCCTGATCGAGTATAACAAAGGCCCTTGATCGAGTATAACAAAGTCCCCTAATCGAGTATAACAAAGTCCCTTTATCGAGAATAACAAAGTCCCCTTTTCGAGTATAACAAAGTCCCCTGATCGAGTATAAGAAAGTTCCCTGGTCGAGTATAACAAAATCCCCTAATCGAATATAAAAATGCCCCCTGATCGAGTACAACAAAGGCCACTGGTCGAGCATAACAAAGGACCCTGATCGAGTATAACACATCCCCTGATCGAGTATAACATATCCCCTGATCGTGTAAAACAAAGTTCCCTGGTCGAGTATAGTAATGTCCCTGATCGAGTAAGACAATGCCTCCTGATCGAGTATATCAAAGTCCCCTGGTCGAGTATAACAAAGTCCCCTGATCGAGTATAACAAAGTCTTCTGATCGAGGATTACAAAGTCCCCTGATCGAGTATAACAAAGGTCCTTGATCGAGTATAATATAGGCCCCTGATCGAGTATAACAAAGTACTTTGATCGAATATAAAAAAGTCCCCTGATCGAGTAAAACAAAGTCCCCTGGTCGAGTATAACAAAGTCCCCTGAACGAGTATAACAAAGCTCCCTGATCGAGGAAAACAAAGTCCCCCGATCGAGTATAACAAAGTCCTCTCATCGAGCATAACAAAGTCCCCTGATCTAGTATAACAAAATCCCGTGATCGAGTATAGCAAAGGCCCTTGATCGATTATAACAAATGCCCCTCAGCGAGTATAACAAAGTCCCCTAATCGAATATAACAAAGCCCCCTGATCGAGTATAATAAAGGCCCTTGATCGAGTATAACAAAGTCCCCTAATCGAGTATAACAAAGTCCCCTTATCGAGAATTACAAAGTCCCCTTTTCGAGTATAACAAAGTCCCCTGATCGAGTATAACAAAGTTCCCTGGTCGAGTATAACAAAATCCCCTAATCGAATATAACAAAGCCCCCTCATCGAGTACAACAAAGGCCACTGGTCGAGCATAACAAAGGACCTTGGTCGAGTGTAACAAAGCCCCCTCATCGAGTATAATAAAGGCCCTGATCGAGTTTAACAAAATCCCCTGATCGAGTATAGCAAAGGCCCGTGATCCTGTATAACAAATGCCCCTCATCGAGTAAAACAAAGTCCCCTAATCGAATATAACAAAGCCCCCTGATCGAGTATAACAAAGGCCACTGGTCGAGCATAAGAAAGGACCCTGGTCGAGTATAACAAAACCCCCTCATCGAGTATAATAAAGGCCCTGATCGAGTAAAACAAAGTCTCATGATCGAGTATAACAAAGTCCCCTGATCTAGTATAACAAAATCCCGTGATCGAGAATAGCAAAGGCCCTTGATCGAGTACAACAAATGCCCCTCATCGAGTATAACAAAGTTCCCTAATCGAATATAACAAAGCCCCCTGATCGAGTATAACAAAGGCCACTATTCGAGCATAAGAAAGGACCCTGATCGAGTATAACAAAGTCCCCTGATCGAGTATAACAACTCCTACTCATCAGGTATAACAAAGTCCCCTGATCGAGTATAACAAAGTCCCCTGATCGAGTATATCAAAGCCCCCACATCGAGTATAACAAAGTCCCCTAATCGAGTATAACAAAGTCTCCTGGTCGAGTATAACAAAGGCCCATGATCGAGTAAAACAAACTCCCCTGATCTCGTATAACAAAGTCACCTTATCGAGAATAACAAAGTCCCCTGATCGAGTACAACAATGCCTCCTGATCGAGTATAACAAAGTCCCCTGGTCGAGTATAACAAAGTCCCCTGATCGAGTATACAAAGTCTTCTGATCGAGGATTACAAAGTCCCCTGATCGAGTATAACAAAGTCCCCCGATCGAGAATAACAAAGTCCCCTGATCGAGGAAAACAAAGCCCTCTGATCGAGTATAACAAAGTCCCTTATCGAGCATAATAAGGCCGCTGGTCGGGTATAACAAAGCCCCCCTTGATCGAATATTACAAAGTCCAGTGATCAAATATAACAAAGTCCCCTGATTGAGTATAAAAAAGTCCCCTGGTCGAGTATAACAAAAGCCCCTTATGGAGTATAACAAAGACCCTGATGGAGTATAACAAAGACCCCTGATCAAGGAAAACAAAGCCCCCTGATCGAGTATAACAAAGTCCCCTCATCGAGTATAACACATCCCCTGATCAAGTATAACATATCCCCTGTTCGTGTATAACAAAGTTCCCTGGTCGAGTATAGTAATGCCCCCTAATCGAGTATAACAAAGACCCCTTATCGTGCATAACAAAGGCCCCTGGTCGAGTATAAGAAAGCCCCCCTCATCGAATATTACAAAGTCCCCTGATCGAGTATAACAAAGTCCCCTGATCGAGGAAAACAAAGCCCCCTGATCGAGTATAACAAGGTCCCCTGATCGAGTATAACAAAGCACCCTGGTCGAGTATAACAAAGCCCCCTGATCAAGTATAACAAAGTCCCCTTATCGAGCATAACAAAGGCCCCTGGTCGAGTATAACGAAGCCCCCCGATCGAATATTACAAAGTCCCCTGATCAAGTGTAACAAAGTCCCCTGATTGAGTATAACAAAGTCCCCTGATCGAGGAAAACAAAGCCCCCTGATCGAGTATAACAAACTCCCCTGATCGAGTATAACAAAGCACCCTGGTCGAGTATAACAAAGCCCCCTGATCAAGTATAACAAAGTCCCCTGATCGAATATAACAAAGTCCCCTGATTGAACATAATAAAGCCCCCTTACCGAGTATAACAAAGTCACCTGATCGAGAATATCAAACCCCCCTGGTCGAGTATAATAAAGGCCCTGATCGAGTATAACAAAGTCTCATGATCGAGTATAACAAATTCCCCTGGTTCGAGTATAACAAAAGCCCCTGATAGAGTATATCAAAGGCCTCTGATCGAGCATAACAAAGGCCCCTGGTCGAGAATAACAAAGGCCCCTGATCGAGTATAACAAAGTCCCGTGATCGAGAATAACACAGGCCCCTAATCGAGTCTAACAAAGGCCCTTGATCGAGTATAACAAATGCCCCTCATCGAGTATAACAAAGTCCCCTTATCGAATATAACAAAGCCCCCTGATCGAGTCTAACAAAGTCCCCTGGTTGAATATAACAATGGCCGTTGATTGAGTATAACAAAGGCCCCTCATCGAGTATAACAGGGGCCTATCATCGAGTCTAACAAAGTCCCCTGATCGATTATGACAAAGGCCCTTGATCGAATAAAACAAAGCCCAATCATCGAGTATAACAAAGTCCCCTAATCGAGTATAACAAAGTCCCCTGGTCGAGGAAAACAAAGCTCCCTGATCGAGTATAACAAAGTCCCCTGATCGAGTATAACAAAGTCCTCAGGTCGAGCATAACAAAGGCCCCTAATCGAGTATAACAAAGTCCCCTTATCGAGCATAACAAAGGCCCCTGGTTGAGTATAACAAAGCCCCCCTGATCGAATATTACAAAGTCCAGTGATCAAGTATAACAAAGTCCCCTGATCGAGTAAAACAAAGTCCCTTTGTCGAGTATAACAAAGTCCTTTGGTCGAGTATAACCAAGGCCCCTCATCGGGCATAACAAAGTCCCCTTATCGAGTATAACAAAGTCCCCTGGTCGAGTATTACAAATTCCCCTGAACGAGTATAACAATGTCCCCTGGTCGAGTATAACAAAGTTCCCTGGTCGAGTATAACCAAGGCCCCTAATCGAGAATAACAATGTACTCTGATCGAATATAACAAAGTCCACTTATCGAGCATAACAAAGGCCCCTCTTCGAGCATAAGAAACCCCCCCTCATCGAATAATACAAAGTCCCCTGATCAAGTATAACAAAGTCCCGTGATCGAGTATAACAAAGTCCACCCATCGAGTATAACAAAGTCCTCTGATCGAGTATAACAAAGTCCCCTTATCGAGCATATCAAAGGCCCCTGGTCGACTATAACATAGCCCCCCTGAACGAATATTACAAAGTCCAGTGATCAAGTATAACAAAGTCCCCTGGTCGTGTATAACAAAGTCCCCTGGTCGTGTATAACAAAGTCCCCTGGTAGAGTATAACAAATTCCCCTGATCGAGTATAACAAAGTCCCCTGATCGAGTATAACAAAGTCCCTAAGTCGAGTAAAACAAAGTCCCCTGATCGAGAATAACAAAGGCCCCTGATCGAGAATAACAAAGTCCTCTGATCGAATATAACAAAGTCCACTTATCGAGCATAACAAAGGCCCCTCTTCGAGCATAACAAACCCCCTCCTCAACGAATAATACAAAGTCCCCTGATCAAGTATAACAAAGTCCCGTGATCGAGTATAACAAAGTCCCCCATCGAGTATAACAAAGTCCTCTGATCGAGTATAACAAAGTCCCCTGGTCGTGTATAACAAAGTCCCCTGGTCGAGTATAACAAATTTCCCTGATAGAGTATAACAAAGTCCCCTGATCGAGTATAACAAAGTCCCTTGGTCGAGTAAAACAAAGTCCCCTGATCGAGAATAACAAAGGCCCCTGATCGAGTATAACAAAATCCCCTGGTCGAGTATAACAAAGGCCCCTCATGGAGTGTAACAAAGACCCCTGATCAAGGAAAACAACGCCCCCTGATCGAGTATAACAAAGTCCCCTGATCGAATATAACAAAGCCCCCTGATCGAGTATAACAAAGTCCCCTGGTTGAATATAACAATGGCCGTTGACTGAGTATAACAAAGGCCCCTCATCGAGTATAACAGGGGCCCCTCATCGAGTCTAACAAAGTCCCCTGATCGATTATGACAAAGGCCCTTGATCGAGTAAAACAAAGCCCAATCATCGAGTATAACAAAGTCCCCTAATCGAGTATAACAAAGTCCCCTGGTCGAGGAAAACAAAGCTCCCTGATCAAGTATAACAAAGTCCCCTGATCGAGTATAACAAAGTCCCCTGGTCGAGTATAACAAAGGCCCCTGATGGAGTATAACAAAGTCCCCTATTCGAGTATAACAAAGTCCCCTGGTCGAGGAAAACAAAGCTCCCTCATCGAGTTTAACAAAGTCCCCTGATTGAGTATAACAAAGTCCCCTGGTTGACCATAACAAAGGCCCTTGGTCGAGTATAACAAAGTCCCCTAATCGAATATAACAAAGTCCCCTGGTCGAGGAAAACAAAGCTCCCTCATCGAGTATAACAAAGTCCCCTGATTGAGTATAACAAAGTTCCCTGGTTGACCATAACAAAGGCCCTTGGTCGCGTATAACAAAGTCCTCTGGTCGAGCATAACAAGGCCCCTGATCGAGTATAACAAAGTCCCCTGATCGAGTATAACAAAGTCCCCTTATCGAGCATAACAAAGGCCCCTGTTCGAGTATAATAAAGCCCCCCTGATCGAATATTACAAAGTCCAGGGATCAAGTATAACAAAGTTCCCTGATCGAGTAAAACAAAGTCCCTTTGTCGAGTATAACAAAGTCCCTTGGTCGAGTATAACCAAGGCCCGTCATCGGGCATAACAAAGTCCCCTTGTCGAGTATAACAAAGTCCCCTGGTCGAGTATTACAAATTCCCCTGCTCTAGTATAACAATGTCCCCTGGTCGAGTATAACAAAGTCCCCTGGTTGAGTATAACCAAGGCCCCTGATCGTGAATAACAAAGTCCTCTAATCGAATATAACAAAGTCCACTTATCGAGCATAACAAAGGCCCCTCTTCGAGCATAACAAACCCCCCCTCATCGAATAATACAAAGTCCCCTGATCGAGTATAACAAAGTCCCGTGATCGAGTATAACAAAGTCGCCCCATCCCGGGTATAACAAAGTCACTCCTGATGCGAAGGTATAACAAAGTCCCTGGTCGTGTATAACAAAGTCCCTGGTCGAGTAAAACAAAGTCCCCTGATCGAGTATAGCAAGTCCCCTGGTGGTGTATAACAAAGTCCCTGATCGAGTATAACAAAGTCCCCTTATCGAGCATAACAAAGGCCCCTGGTCGAGTATAACAAAGCCCCCCTGATCGAATATTACAAAGTCCAGTGATCAAATATAACAAAGTCCTCTGATCGAGTAAAACAAAGTCCCTTTGTCGAGTATAACAAAGTCCCCTGGTCGAGTATTACAAATTCCCCTGATCGAGTATAACAATGTCCCCTGGTCGAGTATAACAAAGTCCCCTGGTTGAGTATAACCAAGGCCCCTGATCGAGAATAACAAAGTCCTCTGATCAAATATAACAAAGTCCACTTATCGAGCATAACAAAGGACCCTCTTCGAGCATAACAAACCCCTCCTCATCGAATAATACAAAGTCCCCTGATCAAGTATAACAAAGTCCCGTGATCGAGTATAACAAAGTCCCCCCATCGAGTATAACAAAGTCCTCTGATCGAGTATAACAAAGTCCCCTGGTCGTGTATAACAAAGTCCTCTGATCGAGTATAACAAAGTCCCCTGGTCGCGTATAACAAAGTCCCCTGATCGAGTATAACAAAGTCCCCTGATCGAGTATAACAAATTCCCCCTATCGAGTATAACAAAGTCCCCTTGTCGAGTATAACAAATTCCCCTGATCGTGTATAACAAAGTTCTTTGGTCGAGTATAACCAAGTCCCCTGATCGAGGAAAACAAAGCCCTCTGATCGAGTATAACAAAGTCCCCTGATTGAGTATAACAAAGGCCCCTCATCGAGTATAAAACATCCCCTGATCGAATATAACATATCCCCTTATCGTGTATAACAAAGTTCCCTGGTCGAGTAGAGTAATGTTCCCTAATCGAGTATAACAAAGGCCCCTGATCGAGTATAATAAAGTCCTCTTATCGAGCATAACAAAGGCCCCTGGTCGATTATAACAAAGCCCCCCTGATCGAATATTACAAAGTCCCCTGATTAAGTATAACAAAGTCCCCTGATCGAGTATAACAAATTCCCCTTGTCGAGTATAACAAAGGCCCCTGATGGAGTATAACAAAGTCCCCTAATCGAGTATAACAAAGTCCCCTGGTCGAGGAAAACAAAGCTCCCTCATCGAGTATAACAAAGTCCCCTGATTAAGTATAACAAAGTCCCCTGGTTGACCATAACAAAGGCCCCTGGTCGAGTATAACAAAGTCCCCTAATCGAATATAACAAAGCCCCCTGGTCGAGCATAACAAAGGCCCCTGATGGAGCATAACAAAGTCCCCTGATCGAGTATATCAAAGCCCCCTGATCGAGTATAAGAAAGTCCCCGGATCGAGTATAACAAAGTCCTCTGGTCGAGCATAACAAGGCCCCTGATCGAGTATAACAAAGTCCCCTGATCGAGTATAACAAAGTCCCCTTATCGAGCATAACAAAGGCCCCTGGGCGAGTATAACAAAGCCCCCCTGATCGAATATTACAAAGTCCAGTGATCAAATATAACAAAGTCCTCTGATCGAGTAAAACAAAGTCCCTTTGTCGAGTATAACAAAGTCCCGTGATCGAGTATAACAAAGTCCCCCCATCGAGTATAACAAAGTCCACTGATCGAGTATAACAAAGTCCCCTGGTCGAGTATAACCTAGGCCCCTGATCGAGAATAACAAAGTCCTCTGATCAAATATAACAAAGTCCACTTATCGAGCATAACAAAGGCCCCTCTTCGAGCATAAACAAACCCCCCCTCATCGAATAATACAAAGTCCCCTGATCAAGTATAACAAAGGCCCCTGATCGAGTATAACAAAGTCCCCTTATCGAGCATAACAAAGGCCCCTGGTCGAGTATAACAAAGCCCCCCTAAACGAATATTACAAAGCAGTGATCAAGTATAACAAAGTCCCCTGGTCGAGTATAACAAATTCCCCTGATCGAGTATAACAAAGTCCCCTGATCGAGTAAAACAAAGTCCCCTGATCGAGAATAACAAAGGCCCCTTATCGAGAATAACAAAGTCCTCTGATCGAATATAACAAAGTCCACTTATCGAGCATAACAAAGGCCCCTCTTCGAGCATAACAAACCCCCCCCTCATCGAATAATACAAAGTACCCTGATCAAGTATAACAAAGTCCCGTGATCGAGTATAACAAAGTCCCCCCATCGAGTATAACAAAGTCCTCTGATCGAGTATAACAAAGTCCCCTGGCCGTGTATAACAAAGTCCTCTGATCGAGTATAACAAAGTCCCCTGGTCGTGTATAACAAAGTCCCCTGGTCGAGTATAACAAATTCCCCTGATCGAGTATAACAAAGTCCCCTGATCGAGTATAACAAAGTCCCCTGGTCGAATAAAACAAAGTCCCCTGATCGAGAATAACAAAGGCCCCTGATCGAGTATAACAAAATCCCCTGGTCGAGTATAACAAAGGCCCCTGATGGAGTATAACAAAGACCCCTCATCAAGGAAAACGACGCCCCCTAATCGAGTATAACAAAGTCCCCTGATCGAGTATAACAAAGTCCCCTGAACGAGTATAACAAATTCCTCTTATCCGAGTATAACAAAGTCCCCTTGTCGAGTATAACAAATTCCCCTGATCGGGTATAACAAAGTGCTTTGGTCGAGTATAACCAAGGTCCCTGATCGAGTATAACAAAGTCCCTTTATCGAGCATAACAAAGGCACCTGGTCGAGCATAACAAAGCCCCCCTGATCGAATAATGCAAAGTCCCCTGATCAAGTTTAACAAAGTCCCCTGATCAAGCATAACAAAGACCCTGATGGAGTATAACAAAGGCCCCTAATGGAGTATAACAAAGACCCTGATGGAGTATAAAAAGTCCCCTGATCGAGGAAAACAAAGCCCTCTGATCGAGTATAACAAAGTCCCCTGATTGAGTATAACAAAGGCCCCTCATCGAGTATAAAACATTCCCTGATCGAGTATAACATATTCCCTTATCGTGTATAACAAAGTTCCCTGGTCAAGTAGAGTAATGTCCCCTAATCGAGTATAACAAAGGCCCCTGATCGAGTATAATAAAGTCCCCTTATCGAGCATAACAAAGGCCCCTGGTCGATTATAACAAAGCCCCCTTGATCGAATATTACAAAGTCCCCTGATTAAGTATAACAAAAGTCCCCTTATCGAGTATAACAAATTCCCCTTGTCGAGTATAACAAAGGCCCCTGATGGAGTATAACAAAGACCAAGATGGAGTATAACAAATGTCACCTGATCGAGGAAAACAAAGCCTCCTGATCGAGTATAACAAAGTCCCCTGATCGAGTATAACAAAGCACCCTGGTGGAGAATAACAAAGCCCCCTGATCGAGTAAAACAAAGTCCTCTGATCGAGTATAACAAAGTCCCCTGATCGAGTATAATAAAGCCCCCTTACCGAGTATAACAAAGTCCCCTGATCGAGTATATCAAACCCCCCTGGTCGAGTATAATAAAGGCCCTGATCGAGTATAACAAAGTCTCATGATCGAGTATAACAAATTCTCCTGGTTCGCGTATAACAAAAGCCCCGGATATAGTATAACAAAGGCCCCTGATCGAGCATAACAAAGGCCCCTGGTCGAGTATAACAAAGCCCTCTGATCAGGTATAACAAAGTCCCCTGATCGAGAATAACAAAAGACCCTTAAACGAATCTAACAAAGTCCCCTGATCGAGTTTAGCAAAGGCCTTTGATCGCGTATAACAAATGCCCCTCATCGAGTATAACAAAGTCCCCTAATCGAATATAAAAAAGCCCCCTGATCGAGTATATCAAAGTCCCCTGGTTGAATATAACAATGGCCCATGATTGAGTATAACAAAGGCCCCTCATCGAGTATAACAAAGGCCCCTCATCGAGTCCAACAGAGTCCCTTGATCGATTATGACAAAGGCCCTTGATCGAGTATAACAAAGCCCAATCATCGAGTATAACAAAGTCCCCTGATCGAGTATAACAAAGTCCCTTGGTCGAGGAAAACAAAGCTCCCTGATCGAGTATGACAAAGTCCCCTGATTGAGTATAACAAAGTTCCCTGGTTGATCATAACAAAGGCCCCTGGTCGAGAATAATAAAGTCCCCTAATCGTATATAACAAAGCCCCCTGATCGAGTGTAACAAAGGTCGAGCATAACAAAAGACCCTGGTCGAATATAACAAAGTCTCCTGATCGTGTATATCAAAGCCCCCTCAACGTTTATAACAAAGTCCCCTGATCTAGTATAACAAAGTCCCATGGTCGAGTATAACAAAGTCCCTTTATCGAGTATAACAAAGGCCCCTGATCGAGTATAACAAAGGGCCCCGTTTGTGTACAACAAAGCATCCTGATCGAGTATAACAAAGTCCCCTGATCGAGTATAACACATCCTCTGATCGAGTATAACATATCACCTGATCGTGTATAACAAAGTTCCCTGGTCAAGTATAGTAATGTCCCATGATCGAGTATAACAAAGCCCCCTGATCGAGTATAACAAAGTCCTCTGGTCGAGTTTAACAAAGTCCCCTGATCGAGTATAACAAAGGCTCTTGATCGAATATAATAAAGGCACCTGATCGAGTATAACAAAAGCCCCCGGTTGAGTATAAGATAGCCTCCTCATCGAGTATAACAAAGTCCCCTGATCGAGTATAACAAAGCCTCCTCATCGAATATAACAAAGTCCCCTGGTCGAGTATAACAAAGTCCCCTGGTCGAGTATAAAAAATGACCCTGATCGAGTATAACAAAGGCCCCGATCGAGTATAAGAAAGTCTCATGATCGAGTATAACAAATTCTTCTGTTTCGAGTATAACAAAGTCACCTGATCGAGTATAATAAAGGCCCATGATCGAATATAACAAAGGCCCTGTTTGAGTATAACAAAGAGTCCTGATTGAGTATAATAAAGGCTCATGATCGAGTATAGCAAAGTCCCCTGATCGAGTATAACAAAGTCCCATGGTCAAGTATAACAAAGTCACCTGATCGAGTATAATAAAGGCCCATGATCGAGTATAACAAAGGCCCTGGTTGAGTATAACAAAGCCTCCTCATCGAGTATAACAAAGTCCCCTGATCGAGTATAACACATCTCCTGATCGAGTATAACATATAACTTGAACATGTATAACAAAGTTCCCTGGTCGAGTATAGTAATGTCCCCTGATCGAGTATAACAAAGCCTCTTCATCGAGTATAACAAAGTCCCCTGGTCGAGTATAACAAAGTCCCCTTATCGAGTGTAACAAAGTCTTCTGATCGAGGATAACGAAGTCCCGTGATAGAGTATAAAAAAGGTCCTTGATCGAGTATAATAAAGGCCCCTGATCGAGTACAACAAAGTCCGTTGATCGAATATAAAAAAGTCCCTGATCGAGTAAAACAATGTCCCCTGGTCGAGTATAACAAAGTCCCCTGATCGAGTATAACAAAGCCCCCTGATCGAGGAAAACAAAGTCCCCCGATCGAGAATAACAAAGTCCTCTTATCGAGCATAACAAAGGCCCATGGTCGAGTATAACAAAGCCCTCTGATCGAGTATAACAAAGTCCCCTGATCTGGTATAACAAAATCCCGTGATCGAGTATAGCAAAGGCCCTTGATTGAGTATAACAAATGCCCCTCATCGATTATAACAAAGTCCCCTATCGAATATAACAAATTCCACTGGTAGAGCATAAGAAAGGACCCTGGACGAGTATTACAAAGTCCCCTCATCGAGTATAACAAAGCCTACTCATCAGGTGTAACAAAGTCCCCTGATCGAGTATAACAAAGTCCCCTGATCGAGTATATCAAAACTCCGACATCGAGTATAACAAAGTCCCCTATTCGAGTATAACAAAGTCCCCTGGTCGAGTATAACAAAGGCCCATGATCTCGTATAACAAAGTCCCATGGTCGAGTATAACATATCTCCTGATCGTGTATAACAAAGTTTCCTGGTCGAGTATTGTAATGTCCCCTGATCGAGTTTAAGAAAGCCTCCTGATCAAGTATAACAAATTCCCCTGGTCGAGTTTAAGAAAGTCCCCTGATCGAGTATAACAAAGTCCTCTGATCGAGGATAACAAAGTCCCCTGATCGAGTATAACAAAGGTCATTGAGCGAGTATAATAAAGACCCCTAATCGAGTACAACAAAGTCCTTTGATCGAAAATAAAAAAGTCCCCTGATCGAGTAAAACAAAGTCCCCTGGTCGAGTATAACAATTTCCTCAAATCGAGTATAACAAAGCCCATTGATCGAGTAAAACAAAGTCCCGTGATCGAGTATAGCAAAGGCCCTTGATCGAGTGTAACTAAGGCCCCCGGTTGAGTATAACAAAGCCTCCTTATCGACTATAACAACGTCCCCTGATCGAGTATAACACATCCCCTGATTGAGTATAACATATCCCCTGATCGAGTATAACAAAGCCCCCTGATAGAGGAAAACAAAGGCCCCTGGTCGAGTATAACAAAGGTCACTGATCGAATATAAGAAAGCCCCCTGATCGAATATAACAAAGTCCTTGATCTAGTATAACAAAGGCCCTTGATCGAGTATAACAAAGTCCCCTAATCGAGTATAACAAAGCCCCCTTATCGAGAATAAATTTGTTATACTCGATCAGGGGGCTTTTTATTCTCCTCCAGGGTGCTTTGTTATACTCGATCAGGAGACTTTTTTATACTCGATGAGGAGGCTTTGTTTTCCTAGATCAGGTGACATTTTTTATACTCCATCTTGGTCTTTGTTATACTCCATCAGGGGCCTTTGTTATACTCGACAAGGGGAATTTGTTATACTCGATCAGGGGACTTTGTTATACTTAATCAGGGGACTTTGTAATATTCGATCAGGGGGGCTTTGTTATAATCGACCAGGGGCCTTTGTTATGCTCGATGAGGAGACTTTATTATACTCGATCAGGGGCCTTTGTTATACTCGATTAGGGGACATTACTCTACTCGACCATGGAAATTTGTTATACACGATCAGGGGATATGTTATACTCGATCAGGGGATATTTTATATTCGATGAGGGGCCTTGGTTTACCTAATCAGGGGACTTTGTTATACTCGATCAGAGGGCTTTGTTTTCCTCGATCAGGGGACTTTGTTATACTCCATCAGGTTCTTTGTTATACTTCATTAGGGGCCTTTGTTATACTCCATCAGGGTCTTTGTTATACTTGATCAGGGGACTTTGTTAAACTTGATCAGGGGACTTTGCATTATTCGATCGGGGGGCTTTGTTATGCTCGACCAGGGGCCTTTGTTATGCTCGATAAGGGGACTTTGTTATACTCGATCAGGAGGCTTTGTTATACTCAACAGGGGGCCTTTGTTATACTCGATCAGGGGACTTGGTTATACACGACCAAAGGACTTTGTTATACTCGATCAGGGGAATTTTTTATACTCGACAAGGGGACTTTGTTATACTCGATCAGGGGGCGTTGTTTTCCTTGATCAGGGGTCTTTGTTATACTCCATCAGGGGCCTTTGTTATACTCGACCAGGGGATTTTGTTATACTCGATTAGGGGACTTTGTTATACTTGATCACTGGACTTTGTAATATTCGTTCAGGGAGGCTTTGTTATACTCGACCAGGTGCCTTTGTTATGCTCGATAAGGAGACTTTGTTATACTCGATCAGGGGCCTTTGTTATTCTCGATCAGGGGACTTTGCTTTACTCGACCAGGGGACTTTGTTATACTCGATCAGGGGACTTTGTTATACTCGATCAGGGGACTTTGTTATACTCGACCAGGGGACTTTGTTATACACGACTTGGGGACTTTGTTATACTCGATCAGAGGACTTTGTTATACTCGATGGGGGGACTTTGTTATACTCGATCACGGGACTTTGTTATACTTGATCAGGGGACTTTCTATTATTCGATGAGGGGGGGTTTGTTATGCTCGAAGAGGGGCCTTTGTTATGCTCGATAAGTGGACTTTGTTATATTCGATCAGAGGACTTTGTTATTCTCGATCAGGGGCCTTCGTTATACTCGACCAGGGGACTTTGTTATACTCGACCAGGGGACTTTGTTATACTCGATAAGGGGACTTTGTTATGCTCGATGAGGGGCCTTGGTTATACTCGACCAAAGGACTTTGTTATGCTCGACAAAGGGACGTTGTTATACTCGATCAGGGACCTTTGTTATTCTTGATCACTGGACTTTGTAATATTCGATCAGGGGGCTTTGTTATACTCGACCAGGGGCCTTTTTTATGCCCGATAAGGGGACTTTGTTATACTCGATCAGGGGCCTTTGTTATGCTCGACCAGAGGACTTTGCTATACTCGATCAGGGGACTTTAATATACTCGATCAGGGGGCTTTGATATACTCGATCAGGGGATTTTGTTATACTCCATCAGGGGCCTTTGTTATACTCGACCAGGGGGCTTTGTTATATTCGATTAGGGGACTTTGTTATACTGGACCAGGGGCCTTTGTTATGGTCAACCATGGGACTTTGTTATACTCAATCAGGGAACTTTGTTATACTCGATGAGGGAGCTTTGTTTTCCTCGACCAGGGGACTTTGTTATACTCGATTAGGGGACTTTGTTATACTCCAGCAGGGGCCTTTGTTATACTCGACCAGGGGACTTTGTTATACTCGATCAGGGGACTTTGTTATACTTGATCACTGGATTTTGTAATATTCTATCAGGGGGCTTTGTTATACTCTACCAGGGTCCTTTGTTATGCTCGACCAGTGGCCTTTGTTATACTCGACCAGGGTGCTTTGTTATATTCGATTAGGGGACTTTGTTATACTCGACCAGGGGCATTTGTTATGGTCAACCAGGGGACTTTGTTATACTCAATCAGGGGACTTTGTTATACTCGATCAGGGAGCTTTGTTTTCCTCGACCAGGTGACTTTGTTATACTTGATTAGGGGACTTTGTTATACTCGATGATTGGGCTTTGTTTTACTCGATCAAGGGCCTTTGTCATAATCGATCAGGGGACTTTGTTAGACTCGATGAGGGGCCCCTGTTATACTCGAAGAGGGGCCTTTGTTATACTCAATCATGGGCCATTGTTATATTCAACCAGGGGACTTTGTTATACTCGATCAGGGGGCTTTGTTATATTCGATAAGGAGACGTTGTTATACTCGATGAGGGGCATTTGTTATACTCGATCAAGGGCCTTTGCTAAACTTGATCAGGGGACTTTGTTAGACTCGATTAGGGGCCTTTGTTATTCTCGATCAGGGGACTTTGTTATACTCGATCAGGGGCCTTTGTTATTCTCGACCAGGGGCCTTTGTTATGCTCGATGAGAGGCCTTTGATATACTCTATCAGGGGCTTTTGTTATACTCGAACCAGGGGAATTTGTTATACTCGATCATGAGACTTTGTTATACTCGATGAGGGCCGTTATTATACTCGACCAGGGGGGTTTGATATTCTCGATCAGGGGACTTTGTTATACTCGGCAAGGGGGCTTTATTATATTCAATCAGGGGACTTTGTTATATTCGATCAGGGGACTTTGTTATACTCGATCAGGGGCTTTGTTATACTCGATCAGGGTGCTTTGTTATACTCGATCAGGGGACTTTGTTATACTCGATCAGGGGGCTTTGTTTTCCTCGATCAGGGGACTTTGTTATACTCCATCATGGTCTTTGTTATACTCCATTAGGAGCCTTTGTTATACTCGACCAGGGGACTTTGTTATACTCAATCAGGGGACTTTGTTACACTTGATCAGGGGACTTTGTAATATTCGATGAGGGGGGCTTTGTTATACTCGACCAGGGGCCTTTGTTATGCTCAATAAGGGGACTTTGTTATACTCGATCAGGGGGCTTTGTTATACTCGACCAGGGTGCTTTGTTATACTCGATTAGGGGACTTTGTTATACTCGACCAGTGGACTTTTTTATACTCGATCAGGGGACTTTGTTATATTTGATCACTGGACTTTGTAATATTCGATCAGGGCGGCTTTGTTATACTCGACCAGGGGCCTTTTTTATGCTCGATAAGGGACTTTGTTATACTCGATCAGAGGGCTTTGTTTTCCTCAATCAGGGGACTTTGTTATTCTCGATTGGGGGACTTTGTTATACTCGATCAGGGGACTTTGTTATACTCGATCAGAAGACTTTGTTATACTCGATCAGGAGACTTTGTTATACTCGACCAGGGGACTTTGTTATATTCGATTAGGAGGCATTGTTTTACTCGATCAGGGGAATTTGTTATTCTCGATAAGGGGACTTTGTTATACAAGATCAGGGGACTTTGTTTTACTCGATCATGGGCCTTTGTTATACGCGACCAGGAGACTTTGTTATACTCGATTAGGGGACTTTGTTATACTCGATGTGGGGGCTTTGATATACTCGATCAGGGGACTTTGTTATACTCGATCAGGGGACTTTGTTATACCTGATGAGTAGGAGTTGTTATACTCGATCAGGGGACTTTGTTATACTCGACCAGGGTCCTTTCTTATGCTCGACCAGTGGCCTTTGTTATACTCGATCAGGGGGCTTTGTTATATTCGATTATGGGACTTTGTTATACTCGATGAAGGGCATTTGTTATACTCGATCAAGGGCCTTTGTTATACACGATCAGGGTTATTTGTTATACTCGACCAGGGGACTTTGTTATACTCGACCAGGGGACTTTGTTATATTCGATGAGGAGGCTTTGTTATACTCGATCAGGGGACTTTGTTTTACTCGATCAGGGGACTTTTTTATATTCGATCAAAGGACTTTGTTATACTCGATGAGGGGCCTTTATTATACTCGATCAAGGACCTTTGTTATACTCGATGAGGGGACTTTGATATCCTCGATCAGAAGACTTTGTTATACTCGATCAGGGGACTTCGTTATACTCGAACAGGGGACTTTGTTATACTCGATCAGGAGGCTTTGTTATACTCGATCAGGGGACATTACTATACTCGACCAGGGAACTTTGTTATACACGATCAGGGGATATGTTATACTCGATCAGGGGATGTGTTATACTCGATCAGGGGACTTTGTTATACTCGATCAGGTGCCTTTATTATACTCGATCAAGGGCCTTTACTATACTCGATCAGGGGACTTTGTTATACTCGATCAGAGAACTTTGTTATACTCGATCAGGGGCCTTTGTTATACTCGATCAGGGGACATTTCTATACTCGACCATCGACCAGGGAACTTTGTTATACACGATCAGGTGATTTGTTATACTCGATCAGGTGATGTGTTATACTCGATCAGGGGACTTTGTTATACTCGATCAGGAGGCTTTGTTGTACACAAACGGGGCCCTTTGTTATACTCGATCAAGGGACTTTGTTATACTCGACCATGGGACTTTGTTATACTCGATCTGGGTCCTTTATTATACCCTACCAAGGGATTTTGTTATACTCGATTAGGGGACTGTGTTATACTCGATCAGGGGGCTTTGGTTTATTCGATTAGGGGACTTTGTTTTGCTCGATGAGGGGCATTTGTTATACAGGATCAATGGCGTTTGCTATACTCGATCAGGGGATTTTGTCATACTAGATCAGGGGACTTTGTTATACTCGACCAGGGGACTTTGTTATACTCGAACAGGAGGCATTGTCTTACTCGATCAGGTGACATTACTATACTCGACCAGGGAACTTTGTTATACACGATCAGGGGATATGTTATACTCGATCAGGGGATGTGTTGTACTCGATCAGGGTCCTTTGTTATGCTCGACCAGTGGCCTTTGTTGTACTCGATTAGGGGGCTTTGTTATACTCGATCAGGGGACTTTGTTATACTTGAAAAGGGGACTTTCTTATTCTCGATAAGGGGACTTTGTTATACTCGATTAGGGGACTTTGTTATACTAGATCAAGGGCCTTTGTTATACTAGATCAAGGACTTTGTTATATTCGATCAGGGGCCTTTCTTATATTCGATGAGGGACCTTTGTTATACTCGACCAGGGACCTTTGTTTTCCTCGATCAGGGGCTTTGTTATACTCGATCAGGGGATATGTTATACTCAATGAGGGGACTTTGTTACACTTGATCATGGGCCTCTGTTATACTTGACCAGGGGACTTTGTTATACTAGATTAGGGGACTTTGTTATACTCGATCAGGGGACTTTGTTATACCTGATGAGTAGGCTTTGTTATACTCGATCAGGGGACTTTGTAATACTCGACCAGGGTCCTTTCTTATGCTCTACCAGTGGCCTTTTTTATACTCGATCAGGGGTCTTTGTTATATTCGATTAGGGGACTTTGTTATACTCGATGAGGGGCATTTGTTATACTCAATCAAGGGCCTTTGCTATACTCGATCACGGGATTTTGTTATACTAGATTAGGGGACTTTGTTATACTCGATCAGAGGGCTTTGTTATACTCGACCATGGGCCTTTGTTATGCTCGATAAGAGGACTTTGATATACTCGATCGGGGACTTTGTTTTCCTCGATCAGGGGGCTTTGTTATACTCGATCAGGGGACTTTGTTATACTCGACCAGGGGACATTGTTTTACTCGATCAGGGACTTTTTATATTCGATCAACGGACTTTGTTGTACTCGATCAGGGGCCTTTATTATACTCGATCAAGGACCTTTTTTATACTCTATCAGGGGACTTTGTTATCCTCGATCAGAGGACTTTGTTATACTCGATCAGGGGACTTTGTTATACTCGACCAGGGGACTTTGTTATACTCGATGAGGAGGCTTTGTTATACTCGATCAGGGGACTTTCTTAAACTCGACCAGGAGACTTTGTAATACTCGATCAGGGGACATTACACTTCTCGACCAGGAAACTTTGTTATACACAATCAGGGGATATGTTATATTCGACCATGGGACTTTGTTATACGAGATCAGGGGACTTTTTTGTACTCGATCATGGGCCTTTGTTATACTCAATCAGGGGATGTGTTATAGTCGATCAGAGGACGTTGTTATACTCGATGAGGAGGCTTTGTTATACTCAACCGGGGGCCTTTTTTATACTCGATCAGGGGCCTATCAAAACCCCGACATCGAGTATAACAAAGTCCCCTAATCGAGTTTAACAAAGTCCCCTGGTCGAGTATAACAAAGGCCCATGATCGAGTACAATAAAGTCCCCTGATCTCGTATAACAAAGTCCCATGGTCGAGTATAACATATCCCCTGATTGTGTATAACAAAATTTCCTGGTCGAGTATTGTAATGTCCCCTGATCGAGTATAACAAAGTCCCCTGGTCGAGTTTAAGAAAGTCCCCTGATCGAGTATAACAAAGTCCTCTCATCGAGGATAACAAAGTCCCCTGATCGAGTATAACAAAGGTCCTTGATCGAGTATAATAAAGGCCCCTAATCGAGTATAGCAAAGGCCCTTCATCGAGTATAACTAAGGCCCCCGGTTGAGTATAACAAAGCCTCCTCATCGACTATAACAACGTCCCCTGATCGAGTATAACACATCCCCAGATTGAGTATAACATATCCCCTGATCGAGTATAACAAAGCCCCCTGATCGAGGAAAACAAAGACCCTGGTCGAGTATAACAAAGGTCCCTCATCGAATATAAGAAAGCCCCCTGATCGAATATAACAAAGTCCTTGATCGACTATAACAAAGGCCCTTGATCGAGTATAACAAAGTCCCCTAATCGAGTATAACAAAGTCCCCTTATCGAGAATAACAGAGTCCCCTTTTCGAGTATAACAAAGTCCCTTGATCGAGTATAACAAAGTTCCCTGGTCGAGTATAACAAAATCCCCTAAACGAATATAACAAAGCCCCCTGATCGAGTACAACAAAGGCCACTGGTCGAGCATAACAAAGGACCCTGGTCGAGTGTAACAAAGCCCCCTCATCGAGTATAATAAAGGCCGTGATCGAGTATAACAAAATCCCCTGATCTAGTATAACAAAATCCCCTGATCGAGTATAGCAAATGCCCTTGATCCTGTATAACAAATATCCCTCATCGAGTAAAACAAGTCCCCTCATCGAATAAACCAAAGCCCCCTGTTCGAGTATAACAAAGGTCACTGCTCGAGCATAACAAAGTCCCCTGATCGAGTATAACAAAGTCTCCTGATCAAGTATATCAAACCTCCCTTATCGAGTATAACAAAGTCCCCTAATCGAGTATAACAAAATCCCCTGGTAGGGTATAATAAAGGACCCTGATCGAGTATAACAAAGTCCCGTGATCTAGTATAACAAAGTCCCATGGTCGAGTATAACAAAGTCCCTTGATCGAGTATAACAAAGGGCCCCGTTTGTGTACAACAAAGCCTCCTGATCGAGTATAACAAAGTCCCCTGATCGAGTATAACAAAGTCCTCTGATCGAGTATAACAAAGACCCTTGATCGAGTATAACAAATCACCTGATCGTGTATAACAAAGTTCCCTGGTCGAGCATAGAAATGTCCCCTGATCGAGTATAACAAAGGCCCCTGATCGAGTATAACAAAGTCCTCTGATCGA
>NW_024757729.1:0-15714 GCF_018991925.1 Homarus americanus
GTGGAAGAGAAGTCACCCCATGGCACCATTTCACCCATAAAATTTTAGTTCTCTTGGTGTATTTCAAGATTATTTTCTTTAAATCAACATTGCACTGCATAATATATTGTCAATATGTAAAATATATTTCAAAATGACCAATAATTTGCTTGGAAACACAGAAAAAAAGCGTTTAGTTGAAGAGAGTCTCAAGCAAGATGTCACCTCCAGCGAAAACAGAGAGAGACTAATGCCTGTTTGCTGTGTTAAGAGGCTGGATGCCGCGCATTAAACTAGTCACTTTACCTTCAATTATGTTCAATAATTGTTAAAATGACTAAAAAATTGAATATTATACTTTTAAAATTATTGAATAGTATAAACTTCTTGATATTTACTAAAATAGTAAGGAATTTAAGCCCTAGAACCGATAAATGTATTGGCGGACTAATACTAAAGCTGGTTGACCGGCCAGTGCAAGCGAAAACATGTTAGAGGTCGGTTCGTAAGAAATTCGTTAACCGAATTTTTGTTCATTAACCGAATTTAAGAATCTTATGGGAGGCAGTTCGTTAACCGAAATTTCGTTAACCTCGCTAGAACCGAACTTTCACTTAACGCGGTTCATCTACCCATATACGCGGTGAAGGATTTTTTTTTTTTTTTATTTAGCTCATAAAATTCATATAAATTACCCTGCCAGAATATAATTTACATTGCTGGAATTCTTACAATATGATGATCATTTTGAATATAAACATCATAGATTTTGCATTAGACATACAAATTTTAGATATAATGTTTACTCTGAGTAAATATGTTATCTTTTGTGCAAAATATATGACATTTATATTCAAAATATTCCTGGTCTTACAAGGAATTCAGCAATGTCAATTATATTATCCTAACTTTAGTTTGAGGTATTATTTATTAAAATCCAGTGGTTTTCCCCCAAAAATTTCTCAGAGAGGGAAGAGCCAGCAGTGTAGTGTGAGAAGAGGGGGAGGGAGTGGAGTCCATTATTTGAATGGACATTAACTTGGCGACTGTATTCCTCTATTTCTCTTAAGTATTAATTGTGTGCATGTACCATCATAAAATTAAGATGTTATTTTTACTAGAACATAGGTATTGTGTCCGAAAAAGTAGAGTTTGGGGGTCGGGCCAGTCTCTATTGGAATTAATCCCATATGTTCTGTTGTTCACTTAACTCGGTTTTCACTTATCACGGTACCCTGTGGGTTCAATTGACCGCGTTAAGCGGGGTACTACTGTATATATATATATATATATATATATATATATATATATATATATTTATATATATATATATATATATATATATATATATATATATATATATATATATATATATATATACAGTATATATTAGGAGTGACCGTTTGGCAAAAGTTTTCAAAATCAAGTGGCTTGGGTTGGATTATTTGTCTATCGGCCACGCTGGTTCCGAATATGTTTGAATCTTTAACATCAGTGCATTAGAAGGTTTGTGGATACTTTTCGGTTCGACATAAAAAAAAACAAGAATAATGGTAGACATTCTTTATTATTGGCATGTATGCTTCAATTTATCAGCAGCACACTAGCACAGTTGGCACACTAACATTGGCTGTCCCCACAGTGTCCCCTCAGTCCCAGTGTCCCCACAGTCTAGCACTGGTAGTCCTCTTTCTTAGCCCTCCGCTTGTTTCTCTTCCTGGCCTCCAGCTTGTTCCAGGTGACCTGGTCCTGCTGCCAGGCAGAGCTGGCCACGTCTGCCGCCTCCGTGGTGAGCTTCACTCCTCTTTCCACTGCGGTGGTGGTGCAGGGCAGACCTGGCTCACTGTACGGTTCCTCCAGAAATTGCTCCAGTTCCTGGTCACTGTGCTGGAACAGGATGGGAGGGGAGGAGCTGGCCTTCTGCAGATCAACCAACTCTGACAGCTTGGTGGCTGCCAGATTCAGTTGAGGGTTCCTCACTTTCCTCACTGTCTTTCTCTTGTGCCTTTTTTCCTTCTTCCTCAGCTGCTTGATGATGTTTAGGGCCAACTCCCTCTCACTCTTGTCCATGGAGGCCAGCAGTGAGACCAGCACCACCTCGTGCTGGCCGAAGTAGCCGTTGAACTGGAGGTATGGAGTAAGCAGCTCCACTTCCTCCAGGGTGCAGCACGTCCTCACCCGGTTGATGATGGCGAGGAGGTGGCGTGGGCCCTCCAGTAGCAGATTCCTCTGCCTGATCTCCAGGAAGGAGGGCACGTAGATAAGGATGATGAAGGAGGTCATCCGTCTCTGTGACTCGCTGGGGGAGGTGGTGCTCATGTAGGCCCTCAGCTCCCTGCTCTCCGTGTTTTGCCATCTGGCGTTGGTCATGGCTCCGGCCCGTGCCCTGGCCCATCTCTCCTCAATGTGGCCGGACTCCACCGTCTTGGCCATCTCCAACAGATACCGGGTGTCCCAGCTGAACTCCTCCCAGACGACGGAGGGGATGGCATCCAGGAGAGACCTGAGGTAGGTGTTGGTGACGGCCTCGAATTCAACCACCGGATGGTCCCACACGTTGCCGGTCAGCTTCCGAGCCTCCTCACCACTCCAGGAGGCGGGATCAGTGGTTGGGCCAGCGTAATGGTTGAATAGATGGCCGAAGAGCTTCTCCAGACTGTGGATCAGGCAGTGGATGTGGAGGAGAGGCCGTCCCAACAGCCTTTCAAACTCGGCGATGAAACCGTGATTATAGCCACTCAGTTTGTTGCAACCGTTGCGAAGGACAACCAGGAGGTCGGTGGTATCAATACCGCGCTCCTCCAGGAAGGCCAGCAGGCTGGTGGCCAGGTCTACCCCCTTTCCCCCCACCGGGACCAGGTGACCAAGGAACTCCTCACCAGGGAAGCCGATCACTGCACAGTCTTCCCTCTTTTCCATGGCGAATCTCTTGTGGTTCTTCTCACCTACACCAGTCACTATCTTGTTCTCATTGATCCTCTCATCTACCATGAGACCTCTGACCTTGAATCCCCTGAACTTTTCTTTTTTCTGTTCTCGTGACCTCTTCCTGACTCTCTCCACTTTCTTCCAGTTAGTCACTTTAGACTTGTCCCCTTCAGTTATGATGTTGTCTGCAGCTCTGATGGTGTTTGCGATGTGAGCCACTGCATCATTGGATACCTTGAACCTGTCAGCAGTTTCTCCGATCCTGTCCTCGGCTTCTTTCTCCCTTTTCCTTTTCTCTGATCTTGCTCTCCTGTCGACCATAGCCTTGAACTCATTGTCATTGACATCCTTATAATCACTATCTTCTTCCTGAGCACTGTCATCCACTGCCGACACTTTACACGACATCCTCTCCATCTCCTCCTTACTCTTTGACCTCATCTTCTCAGTTTTCCTCTCTTCCTCAGCCCTTTTCTTTGCCCTCTTCGCTTCCTTCTCCCTCTCTTCTTTCAGCTTGGCAGTCACAATTTTGTCAACGCCATCAATGCAGCCCTCCCTTCCCGGTTTCCTCTGGGCTGCCAGGAAGCTTTTCTCTCGTTCGTGCACTTTGCTGTCGTCTGCCACATCAAACAACTTCTCAGCTATATCCTCGAACCTCATCTTCAGCTTCCCGTTCTTCGTTTTCTTCCTTTTCTGTTTCTGTCCATTTCCCTTCATCATCATCGTCTCCCTCCGCATCCTCCACAGGTCGTGGACTCTCATTTTCACCCTGATTTCAGAGATAGTGGGGACAGTGGCCTTCCTATACACATCCAGTACCTTCTCAGTCACCTTGTTGGTGGCATCCATATAATCAAAAGCATTTGTTCTTCTCCTTAACCTCTCGTTTTCTGCTTCATAAGCCAGGGCACTTCCAACTTCCTTGTTCAGAGGCAACTTGTTAGATGGCAGAGGCATCCGAACCCCGAACACCTTATCGTTACCCTGGCGCAGCTGAGTGTTGCTAATCTTAGGACGACCCATCTTGGTGGCGGCCCTTTGAACTAACTGCAAAACAACACAGAAAAAACAACTTTCAGCACTTCAATATCACCACCTGTTGAACAATATTTTATTCAAAAGTACGGACTGAGATTTTGTCCTTAACTGTCCAAGTCAAGCTACTTGGGCTGAATTCGTTGATCAGTCCTGGGACGAATATTACCAACGGCGTGAATAGATTCCGTGGAATAAATTCAGGGCATTCCCGTCCAGGGAGCCTCAACAAACTCTGTAAATATTGCCATTGGCCTGCCATTGGCACATATACGGAGTTTGGTAATGTTCCATGAGCGGGAATGTCCTGAATTCATTCCACGGAATCTATCCATGCCGTTGGTAATATTGGGCCCTGGTTTTCGAAATATACGTATGTGGTGACTTGCAGCAAAAATATCGGCATAATTTGTAGCGCATTGAGTTGTAAAACAATAGCATATTATGAACCAGTGTACACAGTAGTCGAATAATCCAATTCAATAACTTGATTTTAACAGGTTGTGCTACATTGCCAGTCCCTTTATTATTTACAGTTTTTTCGCGTTTTTCATGCCAAACCCAAAAATATCCACAAACCTTCTAATGCAATGATGTAAAAAACTCAAACATATTCGGAATTAGCGTGGCCGATAGACAAATAATCCAACCCAAGCAATTAGATTTTGAAAACTTTTGCCAAACTGTCACTCCCTAGTATATACAGTTGTACCCCACTTAACGCGGTCAATTGAACCCAGAGGGTCCCGCGTTAAGTGAAATCCGCGTTAAGTGAACAACAGAACATATGGGATTAATTCCAATAGAACCCAGCCCGACCCGCAAACTCCACTTTTTGACGACACATAACTATGTTGTAGTAAAAATTCTATCTTAACTTTATGATGGTATGAAAAAACAAGTAATATAGAAGAGGTTAGGTTAGGAAAGATAAAGGTTAACATAGGAAAAATAAAGAATAGGTTAAAAAACGAAAAATTTTGTGGAACACTTACGGTAGTAGAAGAGATGGGTCGGCATACGGGGATGGAGGCTGGTTCCGAGGCAGAGGGCAGATTACTGGCCCTCAGGTGAATCACCATTACTAGGTGAATCAACATCACTGTCACTTACAGTTGTCAGGGCTTCCCTGACAAATCCCTCAAAGTCAACTTCACTTTCACTATCACTGGCTTGGGCTGGCTGTGGTGGGTTGCGGGCGAAGAACTCGGTTATGCTTTGCTGACGGCTGGTGTTGATGTTGTCGTGATACACCTTGATGTACGGCTCCATAGCCTGCACCAGTCGGGTATGGAAGACTTCATAGCGTTCATCGTCATTGTCGCGGGAAAGGACGGACTTAATTTTTTCTGTAAACTCTATGACACACTTAATATCACTATGACTTAAACTAGGTTCTTCGGAGAATGACGCACCTTCTTCCTCCTCTTCACTGGCGTGTTCTTCTTCCAACATCTCGTCGGCAGTCACTTCAGGATCTTTGATCACCTCCAGGATGTCTTCGTTGGTGGTCTCGGAGAAGCCTTCAGCTGTAATATTGAGCGCAGCTTCTCTGGCAAGGTCCACTGCTACTGCAACAGTCTGAACCTGACCAGTCACAGGTTCACTCCTCCTCTCACCTGGTATGCCATGCAACACATGTCTCCATGCGTGACGAATCGTAGCAATAGTCAGCAGATCCCATGCCTCCACCAAGAAGTCTACAGCTTGTTTAACGTTAAACTTCTTCCAAAATTGTTTGACGAGAAGTTCTTGAGTCACCGCCTCTTGTTCCTTGTCCTCGTCGCTTTTGCTCTCGCTGTCGGTGTCACCCAGCTTACGCAACTCATCCTTGGTGTTGGTAGAGTCGTTCAGGAGCTTGAACTTCTTTGCAGAGTACGCAGCTTTCACATTGCAGATCAACTCCTGGTCCATGGGCTGGATTAATGACGTAGTGTTGGGAGGAAGGAAGACCACTTTTACGTTGGGGTGACGATCCATAAGTAGGGGCGAGTGTCCAGGTGCGTTGTCAAGGAGCAACAAAATATTGAATGGAACATTCTGTTGCTCGCAGAATTTCTGCACGTCAGGAACAAAACAGTTGTCAAACCAGAAGAGGGACAGAGAAGAGGACATCCACGCCTTACGTGCGGTTAGCCAGTGGACATTAAGCTTGTTCATGTCCATATTCTTGTAGGCGTGCGGCTTGCGGGCTGTGTGAATCACCGATAACTTTGGTTTACAGGTACCGGAGGCATTGGTGGTAAACAGGACGGTGATGTGTTCCTTCTGCAACTTCCGACCCCTTACCTTGCTGGCAGACTGGACAACGAAGGTCTTGGAAGGTAACTTTTTCCAGAAAAGACCAGATTCGTCCATGTTAAACACCTGGTCGTCACTGTACTGTCCTTCCTCCATAATCTCACGTAAGAACGGAGGAAAATCTCTAGCCGCCACACGGTCAGCACTCGCTTCCTCACCACCAATGTTGATGTTGGTGATCTTGTTCCTCTTCTTAAACCTATGCAGCCAACCAGAGGAAGCATTGAAGGGTTTGGGCTCTGCAATTCCCAGTTTACGTGTCACTGCTGCGTATAGCTCACGTGCGTACTCCTGCACTGAGCGCGTGTCCACCGCCATGTTGCGTCGCGCCTGACGCACCAAATAACTCACCAGCAAATTTTCCACTTTTGCCAGCACCCTGTTCTGGCAATACCTGATAGATGAAGCACCTGCAGACTTTGTGATTTTCATGTGCTCTTTGATCTTGGCTGCATCCTTCTTGATCGTGCGAATCGTAGATTCGTTGACGCGATGCTGGCGCGCGAGATCAACTTGCCGTCTTCCTTTCTCCAAATCTTGAACAATTTGGTACTTCACCTCGTAGCTTAAGGAACGTCGTGTCTTCTTTGGCTTAGTGCCGCTGGGTCCAGGTAAGGAAAGGTCTCTCTCTGGGGGCGATGGTGGTCCGGCGGAAGCCATTTTACGGAACAATGGATGCGCGTTAACACGGTGTGGCCTTGAGGGATCAAACTGCCGCAGCTAGGTCAAGCATCGTCTCTCCTCCCTCCCTCCCCGGGGTGGTCACGTCATAATACTTTAAGCCAATTACAGCTAGCAGCAGAGGGGGGTAGGGATGCATGGCCAATCACAGTCCAATACGTCATATGACGTCAGTGATAACGCAACAAAGACACACACTGCGCAACCTTACCGCGCGGCTTGCCCAAGCAGAGGGAGGAGGAGGGAGAGGCGAAGAGCACAGGCAGGCAGGCAGGCGGGCGGGTGGCGCGTGGGCAAAATCTAAAAATAGCATCTCGAGCCGGACACTCCCCGCGTATATGTGGAAAAAATCCGTGTTAAGTGAAAGTTCAGCTCTGGCAAGGCAGCGCGTATATGCGAAAACGCGCTAAGTGAAACCGCGTTAGGCGGGGTAATACTGTGTGTGTGTGTGTGTGTGTATATATATATATATATATATATATATATATATATATATATATATATATATATATATATATATATATATATATATATATATATATATATATATATATATATATATATATATATATATATATATATATATATATATATATATATATATATATATATATATATATATATATATATATATATATATATATATATATATATATATATACACAGTGACCCCTCCATTAACGAACTCAATCCGTTCCAGAAGGTCGTTCGTTAACCGAAAAGTTCGTTAACCGAAACCATTGTTTCATTGGGTTTTTGGGTAATTGGTTCCAGCTCACCGAAAATTTCCTAAATTCTACAAAAATGGTAGAAAAGTTCACTTACTTTGAGGTGTGTATGTAGAAGGCTCCTGGATGATGATGATGGGATTTAGAATGGGGGTGGAGGAGAAGGAAGAAGAGAAGGCATTGGGGTGGAAGAGAAGTCACCCCATGGCGCCATTTTACCCATAAAATTTTAGCTCTCTTGGTGTAATTCAAAATTATTTTCTTTAAATCAACACTGCACTGCATTATATATTGTCAATATGTAAAATATATTTCAAAATGACCAATAATTTGCTTGGAAACACAGAAAAAAAGCGTTTAGTTGAAGAAAGTCTCAAGCAAGATGTTACCTCCAGTGAAAACAGAGAGAGACTAACTCCTGTTTGCTGTGTTAAGAGGCTGGATGCCGCGCATTAAACTAGTCACTTTACCTTCAATTATGTTCAATACAGTATTACCCGCCCTAACGGTTTCATAGCGTTTTATCATATCTGGCGGTGCCTGTAAGTGAACTTTCATGACACGGATTTTTTTTCAAAATGCATATGCGGTAAGTGTCGGCTCCAAACGCTATTTTTAGATTTGCGCCACCCTGCCTGACTGCCTGTTTTAGCTCATAAAATTCATACAAATTACCCGGCCAGAATATAATTTACATTGCTGGAATTCTTATAATTTGGTGATCATTTTGAATATAAACATCACATATTTTGCATTAGACATACAAATTTTAGATAACATTTTTTCTCTGGGTAACTATGTTATCTTTTGTGCAAAATATATGACATTTATATTCAAAATATTCCTGGTCTTACAAGGAATCCAGCAATGTCAATTATATTATCCTAACTTTAGTTTGAGGTATTATTTATTACAAAAAAGTTAAGTATTCTGGTTTTTCCACACATCTCCTTGGGACGGTTGGTGGAGGGTGGGGGGGAGGGAGGGACCGACCGACCATCTGTTACCCCGTGAAGAATATTTTTTTTTTTTTATTAACTGAAGATATTTGTTTTAGCTTATAAAATTCATACAAATTACCCGGTCAGAATATAATTTACATTGCTGGAATTCTTATAATTTGATGATCATTTTGAATATAAACATCATATATTTTGCATTAGACATAAAATTTTTAGATAAAATGTTTAATCTGAGTAAGAATGTTATCTTTTGTGCAAAATATATGACGTTTATATTCAAAATATTCCTGGTGTTACAAGGAATCCAGCAATGTCAATTATATTATCCTAACTTTAATCTGAGGTATTATTTAATACAAAATGTTAAAATCTAAATTTTTCACCCACTCTTCTCTTGAAGGGATGATTGGTGGGGGGTGGGGGGGAGGGTTGGGACTGACCGCCTGGTTGGAAGAGGGGGAAGGCAAGGTGGGGTACTTTGATTGACAGATAGTGTCCTGAAGATTATTTTTTTTTATTAACTGAAGATATTTGTTTTAGCTCATAAAATTCATACAAATTACCCGGCCAGAATATAATTTACATTGCTGGAATTCTTATAATTTGGTGATCATTTTGAATATAAACATCATATATTTTGCATTAGACATACAAATTTTAGATAAAAAAATTTTCTGAGTAACTATGTTATCTTTTGTGCAAAATATATGACATTTATATTCAAAATATTCCTGGTCTTACAAGGAATCCAGCAATGTCAATTGTATTATCCTAACTTTAGTTTGAGGTATTATTTATTAAAATTTAGTGGTTTTCCCCAAAAAATTTCTCAGAGAGGGAAGAGCCGGCAGTGTAGTGTGAGAGGGGGAGGGAGTTGAGTCCATTATTTGAATGGACATTAACTTGGCGACTGTGTTTCTCTATTTCTCTTAAGTATTAATTGTGTGCATGTACCATCATAAAATTAAGATGTTATTTTTACTACAACATAGTTATGTGTCTTCAAAAAGTGGAGTTTGGGGGTCGGGCCGGTTTCTATTGGAATTAATCCCATATGTTCTGTTGTTCACTTAACGCGGATTTCACTTAACACAGGACCCTCTGGGTTCTATTGACCGCGTTAAGTGGGGTACAACTGTAATTGTTAAAATGACTAAAAAATTGAATATTAAACTTTTAAAATTATTGAATAGTATAAACTTCTTGATATTTACTAAAATAGTAAGGAATTTAAGCCCTAGAACCGATTAATGTATTGGCGGACTGATACTAAGCTGGTTACTTGATCCAGTGCAGCGAAACATGTTGAGAATGGGAGTTTACAGCAGAACCCGTTAACCCGAGATTTTTTCGTTAACGAATTGAAGATCTATTAGAGCAGTTAGTTAATCGAAATTACGTTAGCTAAGTGTTAGATTAAGCGAGATCACTATATATATATATGTATAACATATATATATATATATATATATATATATATATATATATATATATATATATATATATATATACATATATATATATATATTATATATATATATATATATATATATATATATATATATATATATATATATATATATATATATATATATAATCAGAAACCTACCTTAAGGAATCGAACCCTCGACCTACTGGGTGGAACTAGGGAACGCTTACCGGGTAGGCCACAAGGACACTAAAAGCAGTTCTAGACTCTGTTATATTTCACACAAAGCCTGTTCATTGAGCTGATGGCACCGTGAACCTCATTGGGAAACTGCCCGTGCCTCTTATGTGGTGTCAGTAGCATTTTACCGAATCCAGCTGGTATGAAACGCGAGGTACATATATATACTTCATTTTTAGTCCATATAACACGCGGACTTTGAACATATAATCAGCGACCTCACCAGTCAGCGTGTTATATGAACTATTCGGAATGCTGACCTCCCATCCTTAATAGCAATCTAGAGTTATGTTACGATGGACCTTGTATCCTCAGTATGGGTTATATGAGAACCATTCAGGGTGGAATTCTCAACCTAATACATCTTGCTAGAGTAATGGTGAACGATGTTGCCAATGGAGCGCTATGGTAGCAGCTCAGCACTGTCAACCCTTCCGGGTGACTTGATGCTCACTCAGGCATCATCGCTCAAGCTAATTAATTGAATCGATGATGTCTGTGCACCCTGATTGGCAACAAATGCAGAACTTGATGATCCCTCAAAATATAAATGATCTAAATGAAGTTAGTTTGCTTAAGACATAAAGTTCATTGAGCTGAGATATAATTGAGATAAGAGAAGGGAGAGGTGTACGATATACAGTAGTGAGTTAGTTGTTTGTGATTGTCACACTGGTGACTCATATAACAATAAGAGATATTACTGAAATAACTTACTAAAATATAACGGTTATGAGTCATATTGATTAAGGTTTGGGAGAAAATGTTATCTCCCTTGTATTATTATGATGATACAATGTGACTCATAGTGTTCCTCATAGTTTAGATGAGTGATGTGCAACTCGAGGATGAAGGACAGTTGTCTGTACTGCTGGATGATGGAGGAGACCATGGAACTGTCCCCAGGGAACTAGTGTTGAGTGACGAGCTACAAGGACTAGAAAGTTCAGCTCATACACTACATACAAGGAATTGTCCGTCAGTAGAGGATGTGAATTCGGTAGTAGTAGTTTCACCCAGGACCCAAGGGGACCATACTACATGTAATTATTAAGGATGTAGAGCCACTTGGATTACCAAGATAGATCCTCATTTGGCTTGCATAATTCATGGCAGCTGTGTCTCAGACAACCTGTTTTCACCAATGGATTGTGCAGTTTGTTATGATCAAATTTTTCAATTAATCAAGCTGCAGGAGATAAGAAAGAATTATTACAGATTCAAATTAAAAATAGGTGGAATAAAGCCTTGAAGAGTAAATTTCTACATGTAAAACACTGGAAAGATCCCAAGTTGGCAGAAAGTTTAGATTTACCGGCAATGGGTAAGAGACTTAATCCACAATTTGACCAGCCTGCTTCTGCTAAGAAAAGTAGGTTCTTGGATTTTCTAGATAATGAGGCAGTAGGAAGATTACAAGAACCTCTACCTAGTCAGTCTGCTTTCAGTGGATTCCAGGATCTGGATGATGAGGCTGGCTCTAATCATAGTGTTCAGTCTCTAGAGCAGGGAGAACCTGTTGAGACTCACTTCATCCTATCACCATTTTGGCAACCTTTTTCACCTGGGGCAAAAGTGTTGGTTACTATGAGTGGAAACAGGCTGCTGTCGACTGCCACGCAGCTGATGGATAACATTGAGTGTAAGGATGATCCAAACAGGCCTTGGGTAACATTGGTAAGATCTAAGTCCTCTTTGTTTTCTACCACATCTGAGTCTGTGGATTCCTTATTCACGGTATTTTATGAAAATATTTCTAAACTTCCTGATCTCTCAGCACTTACAAAGAGTCAGGAAGGCCAAGCAACTGTGGGTCATCATTCATTGTTTTTATAAGGTGATACTACAATTTCTTGGCCTGATATTTGCCCAAAAATGATCTCTGAAATAGACGAAGTCTGCGCTATAATATTGAAAGACTTAATATTCATTCTCGCTGGCAGGAATGCTCACAAGTTTAGTTTTTTGAAGTTCCAATTTAATGACAAAAAGAGTTCCTTGTATGAACTTTCCCAGTATTTGTTGGCTCCAAAATTTGCTGATACAGTAGAAGTCCAAAAATCCGGATTGCTTGGGGATTGGGTCGGTCCGGATTTTCGGATTTTCCGGATTCTCAGGCAGTACTTTTAAAATTCAAATTTAAGGAGGAATAAAGAAGAGGTGAACAGGTACATTTTGATAGTTTATTCACTAGCAAATATAGCATGCTTCATTTATCAAAATGAGCAGTTTTAATGAAAAAGCTGTGAATTCTAGAATTTTATTCTTTGCCTTTTTTATATCATAAATTGTAGACTTTCCAATGTCGTATGTTTCCATTAGAACAGTATTGCTCACACCACGTACTAATTTCTTAATTATTTCAAGTTTGTCACTCAATTTCAACTTGTTCTTCTTTCTCTTCACACAACGAAGTTTATCTACTTTAGGAGCCATTATTATGGGCTTGTACAGTAATCTGTAAATGGAAAGAGTAGGACTCAAAATATTGTTATATTACAATGGTATTCTATTCATACTGTGCTTGATATAATGCATTCACGGAAATGTAATATTTTTGCAAAAATGACGTACGTATTACAGTGGAAAGTGGGATCAAATCGTGACGAAAACAATGACTTTCGCTTTCTTTCGTTCAAAAGATGTTACCGTAATCGCTTTTCGAATGGTTTAGTTAAAAAACTGTTGTACTGTATTACAATAATATTCTATCCTAATTGACTTGAATAAATACTACGATACCATATTTCTGAATACTTTCATTAAAATCCATCAAAATCATTTTCCTTGTCATTGTCTGCAGCACCAAACTGCTTCTCCCAGTCTCTCCTTGAACAGGGCTAGAGGGTATGTGTTTTTCGAATCGTTTTCAGTTAAAAAACTATTACATCACACGTATATTTTACCTAAACTGTGCCTGAATGAATATATTCTCGGAAATAAATAGTAGTTTTGCTGAAACGTGATGTATTTCAATGTAAAATAGGATAAAATACATGACGGAAACAAAAGACTTTACCTAAGCTTCCGATATTCTTGAGATGTTACTCGTTTTTTTAATAGTTTTCGGTTAAAATTCTGTTATATTTCAATGATATTCTATTCATACTGTGCTTGATATAATACATTCACGGAAATGTAATATTTTTGCTGAAATTACGTACGTATTAAAGTGGAAAGTGGGATAAAATCGTGACGAAAACAATGACTCGCTTTCTTTCGTTCAAAAGATGTTACCGTAATCGCTTTTCGAATGGGTTAGTTAAACAACTGTTGTATTACAATAATATTCCCTCCTAATTGACTTGAATAAATACTTGAATGGAAATCTACAATATTTTTGTTGAAACTACACGCGTTTCAGTGTAAAGTGTCATTTTATTATTACCCTGCCCTAGCGGTTTTTCCTTAACAGCGTTTTTATCATATCTGTGATTTTCGCCAGAAACTGAACTTTCACTTAACAGTTTTTTTTCCTTATACGCGGTGTGGTATCAGCTCAAGCAGCTATTTTTTAGATTTGCCCCACCCGCCACCCTGCCTGACTGCCTGTTTTAGCTCATAAAATTCATACAAATTACCCGGCCAGAATATAATTTACATTACTGGAATTCTTATAATTTGGTGATCATTTTGAATATAAACATCATATATTTTGCATTAGACATACAAATTTTAGATAAAATGTTTACTCTTGAGTAAATATGTTATCTTTTGTGCAAAATATATGACATTTATATTCAAAATATTCCTGGTCTTACAAGGAATCCAGCAATGTCAATTATATTATCCTAACTTTAGTTTGAGGTATTATTTATTACTAAAAAGTTAAATATTCTGGTTTTCCCACACATCTCCTTGGGACGGTTGGTGGGGGGTGGGGGAAGGGAGGGACCGACCGACCATCTGTTACCCTGTGAAGAATATTTTTTTTTTTATTAACTGAAGATATTTGTTTTAGCTCATAAAATTCATACAAATTACCCGGTTAGAATATAATTTACATTGCTGGAATTCTTATAATTTGATGATCATTTTGAATATAAACATCATATATTTTGCATTAGACATACAAATTTTAGATAAAATTTTTAATCTGAGTAAGTATGTTATCTTTTGTGAAAAATATATGACATTTATATTCAAAATATTCCTGGTCTTACAAGGAATCCAGCAATGTCAATTATATTATCCTAACTTTAATCTGAGGTATTATTTAATACAAAATGTTAAAATTTATTTTTTTCACCCAACATCTCTTGAAGGGACGATTGGTGGGGGGTGGGGGGGAGGGTTGGGACTGACCGCGCGGTTGGACGAGGGGGGGGAGGCAAGGTGTGGTACTTTGATTGACAGATAGTGTCCTGAAGATAATTTTTTTTTTTGTTAACTGAAGATATTTGTTTTAGCTCATAAAATTCATACAAATTACCCGGTCAGAATATAATTTACATTGCTGGAATTCTTATAATTTGGTGATCATTTTGAATATAAACATCATATATTTTGCATTAGACATACAAATTTTAGATAAAATTTTTAATCTGAGTAAGTATGTTATCTTTTGTGCAAAATATATGACATTTATATTCAAAATATTCCTGGTCTTACAAGGAATCCAGCAATGTCAATTGTATTATCCTAACTTTAGTTTGAGGTATTATTTATTAAAATTTAGTGGTTTTCCCCCAAAAATTTCTCAGAGAGGAAAGAGCCGGCAGTGTAGTGTGAGAGGGGGAGGGAGTTGAGTCCATTATTTGAATGGACATTAACTTGGCGACTGTATTTCTCTATTTCTCTTAAGTATTAATTGTGTGCATGTACCATCATAAAATTAAGATGTTATTTTTACTACAACATAGTTATGTGTCTTCAAAAGTGGAGTTTGGGGGTCGGGCCAGTTTCTATTGGAATTAATCCCATATGTTCTGTTGTTCACTTAACGCGGATTTCACTTAACACGGGACCCTCTGGGTTCTATTGACCGCGTTAAGTGGGGAATTTTCTTTAATAAATGGTAAACAATTTGCCTTCGGCACTCGTGTTTCAGTTTATAGGATGTAGAGCGTTTTTACTGAAGGTTTTGTTGTTCCCTTACCCTCAAAAACGTGAGTCGAACTATAAACGAGGAATGTCATAAATTAACGATTTCTTGGTCAAAAAATCAGGGTCGACCGATAAACGAGGGGGGGTTATAGATGAGTACTGTATATACGGTATGTTGTCACAGTTTGATTGCTCATTTTAAAGTGGCGACCACGTGGTCGCTTGTTGTCGCTGTGCAGCTGTGGCGCTCACGCATGCGCACATACACACAAAAGTCCGCAAAAAAAAAAAAAATAATAATAATAATAATAATAATAATTATTAGTTTTCCAAAAGTCCGGATTCTCGGGTGGTCCGGATTTCTGGCATCCGGATTTTTGGACTT
>NW_024757730.1:0-11060 GCF_018991925.1 Homarus americanus
GGTAGGCCAAGCCAATCAGGCTATTCCACCTTTTCCACCTGTAAGAGTACCTCACGTACCTGACCCCTTTACAACAGTACAGTGTGACATTGTAGGCCCTCTGCCTAAAACTTCTAATGGGTTTGAATATTTATTTAGTCATTGATACCTCCACTAGGTACTTGCATGCTGTACCTCTTAGGAAAGTTGCTGCTAAGGCCCAAATATCATCCATTTTGTTTCTCATACTTCTACTGTTCGCTCATCAAGTAAGAGGTCCTTTGCACATAGTTAGAGATAGATTGTTAGGTAATAGTGAAGAGAGCATTAATGTATTAAGTTTAGTAGATGTTAGAGAGAAGCTTCTAAGTTGTTGGAGCCTTGCCGCAAACCACTTGCAGCAGTCGCGTCCAAGACCAAGACATGGTACGACAAGCGTGCCAGACACAGAGAGTTCCAAATAGGAGATCAAGTACTCATTCTCTTGCCGAGACATGGACAGCCGCTCCATGCGAAGTTCAGTGGGTCATATAGAGTGGTGAAGAAGGTAAGTCCCACAAATTATATTATCTCTACCCCTGACAGGCGCCGACTACAGCTTTTATGTCACGTCAACACCGTCAAGCTGTACCACACACGCCCAGCACCCCCATTTGTTGCTAATGATCCAGTTCCTGTGTGTGCCGTTGACACTTTCTTGGTAGATGGTGAGAAAGAAGAGGGAGAAGAAGGGGCAAGTCCACTCGCCCTGTCATCAGTCAGGGTTTGGCAGTCCAACTCCGTGGAGTTGCAGGAGAAGCTACAGCGTCTACCGGGACACCAGAGAGCTGACGTGCTGGCATCCATCCAACGACATTCTCCTGTCTTCCAAGACAGGCCTGGCTGTACCACTGCCGTGGTGCATGATATTGTTGTTGGTTCTGCTAAGCCTATCAAGCAGGCTCCCTACCAGCGAGTGGTGCTCACCAGTCACTCCAGTACCTAAGAAGGACGGCACTCTTCGACTCTGCATCGACTTCCGCAAGGTCAACGCCGTCACCAACAAGGACAGCTTCCCTCTACCAAAAGTCGACGACTGCATCGAAGCAATCGGGAATGCCAAGTTCCTCTCTAAGATTGATTGCCTTCGAGTGTTTTGGCAAGTACCAATGACCCATCGTGTTTAAGACATCTCCAGTTTTGTGACATTAGGTAAGACCTATAAATTTAATGTTATGCATTTCGGGATTTGCAATGCCCCTGCTACCTTTCAAAGGCTGATGTCACAAGTCACGGCCAATTTCCCTGGTTGTGTAGTATATTTAGATGATGTAATTTTTTCTGACACTTGGCCAGACCATTTATGTCAGCTAGACGCTCTCTTCACTGAGTTAGAAAATGTAGGACTTGTTATAAACTTTGCTAAGTCAGAATTTGTTTGTGCTCAACTTTTGTATCTGGGACATGTAATTGGGTTGGGGAAACTTGCTCCTCCCACAGCAAGGTGTGACACTAGTTCTTAGATACCTGTTCCATGTAACAAACGACAAGTCCGCAGATTTTTGGGTTGTGTGGGTTATTTTGCCGAGTTGGCACTACCCCTTACTGATTTGTTGAAGAAGGGTAATATTTTTTGATGGACTTCAAGGTGTCAGAACACTTATGTCATATCAAAATATGTGCAAGCAAAATTTTATTTTTTGGGGGGAAGTGTTACGACCTTGTCGTATTTTTCTATTATTTTTTTATAACATGCTTCAATGTTGTTCCATATTATTCCTGTAATGATGTGTTAAATTTACTATTATATATTCTAGTCACCTCCCCCTGTGCTGTTAAGGTTTTAAATGTCATTATTTGTTCAAGCCCATATTATTTCTTTATTTTGTAATGTAACAAGCATTCTTTGTTTCTCTAACGACCATCTGCATCATTAAATGACCCTTGTTTCACAGGCGTGGCGGGAGCCGACCTTATATATAGGACCCACCAGCAGACGGAGTTTAGTCCAGTCCTCCTTGTCATTCAGTTCACATTCTTTTGAGTGACACTTGTCACCTGTTACTTATACTTCATTTTATTTCTGTGATTGTTCCTGTCACCACCAATGTGGTATATCTATGTGAGTACCTATTTATGTCTCTTATGTGTCCATCAGTGCTTGCTTAGTTACATTTAAATAATTCAGTGTTGTTTCACTTTAGTTAATTTCAGTGTTAGTTTTTATATGTTTATGTAGTGTTAACGTAATCCAGTGCTTTATTTTTAGTCTATATATTTAAGCAGTTCTTTTGATGTTTCGATGTTTAGTATCATTTGTGTCATAAAGGTTTCGATAGTGAATCAATTTGTTGTGACAGCCTACAAGGCTCTTTATTGTGTTAATATTTAATTTAATTAAATTCTTAAAGATTTACTTTATTTATTTTTATTCCCTTTTAAATAACTTAAATTTTTTGTTTGGTTACGCCTAGAACCTGGATATTAAAGTAAATTAAGAGACGGCATAACAATATATAGGAATAATTTATCAAAGCAACACATTAATTATTTTGCAGTAAAATAATTTTTTTTGCACAATATACTCCCTTCCATTCCTCAGTAAGAGCGGTGGTGGTAGCTACAGCTTTACACCATTTAATATGAAATAAAGTGATATAAAGAACATTACTCTATTTATAAGTTGGTAAAAGAGTTGGCAGTGATCAACGTTTAAAAAAAGGACAGCACACCTTTAAAACTACACAAATAAATATTTTAATTGAGAGACAGAGTCCTAACCTCCCAAGGGATTTAACCTCTTGAATGTAAGATGCAGGATAAGTTTTGGGGATATTTTGGGGGGAAAAAGAGCATCTTATAAGGATGAAAAACGATACATGTATCAGAAGTGGGTTTTGTTTTTTCACTCTTCACTCTTACGCCACTTGACCACCTGCTACGTACGATAAAATCGCTTCAATATTGTTAAAGTGTGCTGCTGACGTGTTTTAATATCGTGATTTTTGGGCCTATTTGGGTGAAAACCCTCACTTTGGCCGATTCTTGTAACCTAACCCCAATGACACCATGGTAAAATGTTCACTTAATAATGAGGTTTTCAGAAGTACAACCCGATAGCACATCGAGGGATGGCTGTATGTTGAGACAATTTGATATTTCGTGCAATTTCGATTAACCTACAGCCCGATGATATGGAATTAACGAGGGTTCAGTGTATTGGGAATGTAACTCCAACCATTATTTGTGTTTCCCTCCTAAGCATTATTTGTGTTTCTCTCCTAAGTAAGCTATAAAAATCCATTAGATGAAAACAGTGACTTGACTGTAGCCCAGGAAAACTGCAGGGGTGATACAGCAGTAACACTTGCCCTTTACGACAGTGTAGTGGGTTCAATCCCTGGGTCAGATGTGAGAAGGTTGTTATCCAGTGTGACCCTACCAAACATCACAGCTTTTCTCTAGGTACATTGGTTTCCTCCTGTACTAACACAGGTCGAGGAGTTCACAACAAGGAACAGACAAACCCCCTAAACAGTTAGAATGATAATTAAAACAAAATTTAAATATTATATCTGACTCATAATGTGTCTGTATGTCTGTATGCTTACATTTTAAATCATATAGATGTAGTATTGCTGCCTAACGAGTGGTTACTATTACAAAGTTCTACCGGGTGGTGGCGATATTACATTAGGCAAATTATACAAATGTGAACGTAGCATGCATGTAACATTAGCATCATGGTGAACATATAGTGTGGAAGTTCTTCTATGTTGTAAGGCACCAATGTGCCACAGCGATGAAAGTCATCCTCATTACCAAGTTAATAAATATACAATATGTGATTTAATATAGCACTTTGTTATCATGCTAACAACATACATCTTTACAACACTGAATTGAAACTACAAACTATGATCTCTACTCCACAATATTAAAGCCAAACCATACATCTTTGTATTCTAAGTGTCCTCTAATGCATACAACTACAAACACAGGGTTAGTTATACCTCACTAATAACTGCAACTGCATATGTATTAAGTTAAACATGTTAATATGAAAATACACTAACTATTGTTAATTTACCTATTTATACTTAGATAAACTGTATCTTCGTGTTAATAAACACAAAGGTGAACAAGTCACCAATAAACCATTTTGAAGTTGAGTTACTGAAACTCTTGACCTTTACATAAAACAGAATGATGCTCATAGATGACAAATAAAAGAGTAGCTAAAATGTATCACGTTTATTAAAATGACACTATATTAGCTAACTTGCCTAAAAAAATAATTTTCATTCACAAATGATCAGAAAGTAAAGCCAAACATTCAGTATTTATTTAAATACAATTCAACAAGTGAGAGCGGACATGATTATGAAGGCATGAGGTGTACATGGATCCAAGTGTACAATCGACGCAGCTGAATATCTAAGACTTGATATTTGATACTGTTGATGCCATCCGTTTTGAATCTCTTTTTCCCACCACGTAAGAAGTAAACCCTGCAAAGATGGATGTTAAAGACTTTGTAGTAATTCAATAATTATATTGTTTTACGCATTTTCCGTTTCATTCTATAGTGACATCATTCGAACAACTGAACTAATGTTTTTACTTTATCTGTAAACTGAGTTACACGATTTTTAGTTTCCAGTTTACCTCTACCAAGAAGCAGGAAGGCTTCTATACATCTTCTACAATAATAGGATCATTGAGTACTTTTGTACATTTATCTTCTTTACTCTTACTCAAGTACACTATTTTCATCATTCACATGCATCCATATAACCCCAGTTATAAAAATCTTACAACCTGAATTTTATAGCACTAGTTGACCCTTTCAATTTTATTTATCTCTCTATATCAATACTCATCTTACCGGCTGAAGAACACAAAAGTCTGGATTGAATTCAAGAAATTAGTATACATCATGGGCATACAATATTATGAGATGAATTCTACTTATCATATGATTCAGGTGTCATAAACACATAATACAATGAGTTGAACTCTACTGATCAGTATAATGCTACAAGCATAGTATACTGCGGCTTAAATTGTACTAATTATCATCTTACAAATATACACGGAATTTGATATCCCATAATGCATAATAACTCGTTAATTAGTAATTTTATAAATTTACAACATTTTCTACATACCTCTCTGAACTGGGTTTGTCTTTCTTGTGAGGCATCATGGTAAAACGACCAGTAATATTTGGGGAACGAGATATGAAGAGACCATGGTATATTAACCTGTTTGACATGTCATCGTCTTCTCCTCCCCAGCCCCAGAATTTGTTGCTGAAGCCGTTCACAGTTCGAAAATGATCTACTGTCAGGCCACGTACACCACCAAATAACATTTGATAGGGCAACCTGTAATGACACCATAAATCACAAGCAATCAGAGTTGTAAAGTAACTAAATAAAATTACTTGAATACTGCACTCAAATAGCATTTTTGGGCAATTACTTTCAAAAAGTACTTAATTTTTTTAGTAGATTTACTTTTACTTAAGTATGGTTTTCTTGTACTTTCACTCAATACAATTGAAAAAAAAGACTCGTTTCTCGTTACATGCAAACTAATAATGGCGTGAAGGTAACCTTCACGGTGAGGGGAGGCACTAAGCAGTCACCTACCTAGAGGTCTCGTGAGGTGAGGTGACGTCAGATCAGGTCAGGTGGCAGTGGCCATAACAACAAACATTCCCGTTAATCTTCTTGTGTTCATTAGCAGCGGATCTATTGGCCCATACAAGGCAGCCCCGTTTACACCCAAACCCTATCGCTCATATATCCGCCCATCCTACGAGCATATTTGAAGTTATCCAGCGTATTGGAGTTAATGATGAAGTTCGGTAACTTGTTTCACTCATCAACTACTCTATTTTCAAACCTAAATCTAAATTTGTCTAATTCAAAACCATTGCTACGAGTTCGCTCCTTTTTGGATAGTTTCAGTACCTTTGTTATCCCACAATTGTTTAGCCTTGACTTTCATTTATACAACTCCATCATATCGCCCTTCACTTTACGTCTCTCGAGGGAGTGCAAATTAAGGTGCTTTAACCTGTGTCTGTACTCAAGGATCCTAATGCCCGGGAATAGTCTTGACATCCTCCTCTGTATGCTTTCTAGATATTCGATATCCATTCTGTAGTACGATAACCAGAACTGAACCGCGTAATCCAAGTCTTGTAACTAACACTCCTTTGGGTCGTCAGACCTTTGTATTAGTATTGATTTATTTATAATGCTGTTTAGTATATATATATATATATATATATATATATATATATATATATATATATATATATATATATATATATATATATATATATATATATATATATATATATATATATGTTAGCGGGAGAGAGAAGAGAAGACGGAAATGCTGCATTTAGCACCTTGCAGGTGTCAGGTGCAGGTTCTGAGAACAATTTTTTAGGGGGGTCGTTGCATACTTTTCTCAGCACATGAGGACAGTGCTGTCTTTTTTAGGGGGTCCATTGTAATATTCAGAAATTTCAGTGTAATTTCAAACGCCGCGCCATTGGCGATACTGAGTTTTCAAGGCCTATATGATATTAAATGTAATTTGCCGAATTAATAATGATGCGATTCATGAAGTTAAGGGACTATTATTGAATTTGAAATTATTATAGATAGTTTATCAGTCTGAATAATGTTACGGGTGTCCCAAGGAGTTATCAGTTAGGCGGAAAATATGTCACGTAGGCCTAAGCTAACGCCTTGAGAGGACACGAGGCTGGCTAGCTCTCAGTCACGTGGAAGCATTCGGAACCAACAAGACGTCCCTGCACGTCCGTCACAGAAAAAGTCACGTGGCCTAGTCACCTGTGTTGGGCTATTGCAGTATAACAAGTAAGTCTCAATCGATCTCAGACAGGGTTTAGATAGGGCAGTGATAAAGTTAACAAGAGCTAACAGTGAGTTCTAACAGTGAGTTCATTTCAGGGTTTCCGTCAGAACCCACTTGAATGCGAGAGTTGACTGCCGTTTGAGACTGCCGTTGATGATTGAGGATTGGCGATTGTCGCCGTTCGAACGATCAGTGTAGGCTTGTCACTGGTTAGTGGGGTAGCAAAGGATCTCTTGAGTGAAAGAGTGCTCCCGACAACTAAAACGACACAGGACCAGCATCAGCATTGGGTGATCAGTTCTTACCACGTGGGTGCACAACACCACGTGCCCTCGGTCAGCTAGAAGTATTACCTACTGGCCATGGTCACCTGCGGGCGTTCTCTCTTCCCGCCCATGGACGCACTGAGAGTACACTGAGGCTATCTGAGTAAATAAATGGTCACACACTGAGACCAGGAGTCTAGGGGATACCTACAGGAAAATTATATCTCCCTTATTACGGGTGTATGTCGAGTTGGGTGGAGCATGGTTCACGGGTATTGGTGGACCCAGTAACATCTCAATAATAGTGACAATATTTTTGTGTGTAGTTAATACCATTTTTCAGTTACTGATATTATCTTGACGTGTGTAGTAATAGTTCCTAAATGATTTTGATAGTATTGTTTTTTGATTGTTTGTGTCAGTAAGTGGAACCGGAGTGATACTGTGATTTAATTCCTTTAATGCATCTAATTTTTCTTTATAATTCCGATCTCAGGTATAACCTTTGTTCCCCAGAGTAGTGGTTAAGTTAGGTTAGGAAGTGTGCATCTGTTGGGGGTGATATAATTTTGTTGAGTGCCCTAAAGGCCTCTTCATTGTAGAGTTATTATTTCTTGTTTTTTTAATACCATTTTCTCAGTGCTGGATATTATTTTGTTGAAAGCCCTTAAGGCCTGTTTCATGTGTGCAAGCAACATTTCTTAATACTTCAAATTTATTGTTGCCTGAGTTCTAATAATTTCTATATCATGTATAACTTTTATTCCCCAGAGTAGTGTTTTAAGTTCAAGTTAAGAGGTGCGCATATTGGTGTACCATTATTTGATTGTGTTTGTAGTGTTGGAGGGAATATAAGTGTCTAAATTTTACAGTGTCTCACATTCATCCCAGTCACAGACGCTATCCTTCCACGGGTCACGGACAATTCATTTTGTTTAGTAGATTTAAGTGTTCTTGTGCTGGTACGGGATTTTTCTCAAAGGGGCGCTTCCACTGCCATTACCATCTAATAATCTTTAATAAACCCCAAGTCAAGTGAGAAAATAAAGTCCAGTAAATTCCGACCGGTTACATATATATGTATATTTCATGTAAATCCACAATGAAAACGTGGATAAGATAAATCTTGATAAAATCACACGGGAAAATGGAAACAAGACGAAAGCTAAGGTACTACGTTGTTTCCATTTTCCCGTGTGATTTTATCAAGATATATGTATATGTGTATATATATATATATATATATATATATATATATATATATATATATATATATATATATATATATATATATATATATATATATAAATTTGTAACTTGGCAGTGGCGACTCTAGGCGACTTGTACCTTTCCTTTCCGACAAACATTGATGCCTGCCTGTGGATATGATGAACTATGGATAAACACGTGGTAATCAACAATTCCCTGAGAACTACGCTTAAAATATTACCTTAATGAAGGATATATATATATATATATATATATATATATATATATATATATATATATATATATATATATATATATATATATATATATATATATATATATATATAGCTGTTAATGAATATGATGTATTTCTTTGTGTATGAACCTCTGTCCTGCGTGGCAGTAAGAAGTGATACCACCCTCAGTGTCAAGACCTGACTGAATTACTCAGAATAGGCAAACTGTACTACAAGCTTTGCCAATAAATTTGTTAAACTAAACTAAACTGCCTTCGTTGGAATATTGTATAGGTTCGTTGTTGACTGTGATTGGTGCTGGGTTTATTTTGGCAATGTGAATGGTCTTTAGTTTATTGGTTTGGATTTTCAACTTTTTTTCATAATCGTTAATTTGCTCGATGGCGTGGGCAGTTTTTCGTGCCATTGTGGGGGTATGAGATATTGGTTCACACTCAGGATGGGATGGAGAAAGGAAACTCACAATGTGCTCCCTGTATACATATTGTATTGGATGTACAATGCAGCTTGTTGCTGGGTAGGTAGCATGGTAATAAGCGTTGAGTAGAGAGAGCTGGGTGCTAAAGGTGCCCAGAGTGAGGGCACGCGGCTTGAGGGACGCCAAGGTCGCTGGCGGGAACGGCAGCCGCCAGGCTGGCGCGGAGGAGGAGGTGTTGCTTGCTGGTGGCACTGTGTAGAAAGAGGGTGGTCACAGCGGTGTCAGGCCTTATAAGGCGGGGGTAGGCGTGGGTAGATAGTATACCCCCGCTCCGTGGACGGCGCTGGAGGCGAAGGCTGGGGAATTCGAGAAGGTTCGGTGCTTGTAGGGGAGGAATCCACTACAATACTCCCCTTCCCCTCCGGGCGCGGCGGGAGGCTGGAGGTTGGCAGAGTTGCGTGCCACATGTGAGACAGAACGGGCGGTGCATGCCGCATGTGAGACATAACGGCGAGGGCGTGGATGAGCCGGCCGCTAGGGGGGGGGGTGGGGGCAACTCTGTCTAGATACACGAGGATCTGTGGGAGAAAAGAGGGAGAAGGAGGGTTGTGGAGGAGATGAGATGTTGTGGCCACTCGCGACAGATCTGGGAATCGTCAGATGCGCGTGCTGGGGTGTGTGGGTCTGCGTCAGGAGGAGCAGCAGGGGGTACTGCTGGGCCGGGGGCGTTCGTCTGAGGCAGGACAGGTGTGTTGGGGTCGGTAGGACGTGGTGCTTGGGGCAGGAAGAGGAGCGGCTGTCTGCTAAGAGTAGCAGAGTTGCTCTAGGGTGTCTTACCTGCAGTGTAGAGACAGTAGTTGTAGAGCCGATGAGAGCTGCCTCTGCGTGGGTAAGCCAGTCTTCTATGTTGCTTGAAGACTGGGAGAGTGATCAGTTTCTCCTCCATCCTGTGTGAGTGGTCACTCCGGGGTCACCATTTGTGGGGGTATGAGATATTGGTTCACCCTCAGGATGGGATGGAGAAAGGAAACTCACAATGTGCTCACTGTATACATATTGTATTGGATGTACAATGCAGCTTGTTGCTGGGTAGGTAGCATGGTAGTAAGCGTTGAGTAGAGAGAGCTGGTTGGTGAGGGTCCCAGAGTGAGGGCACGCGGCTTTAGGGACGCCTAGGTCGCCGGGCCGGCTGGACCGGGAGCCGCCAGGCTGGCGCGGAGGAGGAGGTGTTGCTTGCATTGGGTAGAAAAGAGGATGGTCACAGCGGTGTCAGGCCTTATAAGGCCGGGGTAGGCGTGGGTAGATAGTTGACCCCCGCTTCGTGGGCGGCGCTGGAGGCGCAAGCTGGGGGATTCGAGAAGGTTCGGTTCTTGTAGGGGAGGAATCCACTGCAGTATAAAGGTTGACTGAAATTGTGAATATATACTGTATATGTTCGTAGTTTGTTTTTAAATTAAGCTATTGTTGCGTACTGGATGTGTGGCCAGAAGATATCCCAGACTCAGGACGAGGTAGGAGAAAAACTCACAATTGCGTTTTCTTTATATATTGTAAGTACAGTGCAGTGCTAGGGAGATGCCGTGAGGTGAGAAACTTCCTCAGAAGACACGTTGGGTGAGTAGTGTGTTGAAGGGAGTAGCTGTGCAGGAGCTTCGTTATAAGAGGTGTTGCGTGTCGCTGGCCTCCAAGTTGACTGCCTCTGGGTTCAAGTTTAGAAGCTCCAAAAAGTTGTTGGTAGCGAAAGTCAGAGCGGGGAAGATGACAGAGGAAGGAGCAGGAGGTTAGGAAGGGAATTGTAGTGGGAGAGATAGTGCCGTGGCTTTACACGACTGCGTTTATTTGGTTAGCGCATAGCGCACGTATTTGGTTTTGTCTGTGTTGGGTGTGTGATCCTCGGGTCACCACTCCTCCGGATTGTGTTAATTCAAGTTTAGAAGCTCCAACAACTTTCCCTGAATACGAATTCGCAACCTTTCGATTTACAACAGGTACCTACTTTACTGCTAGGTGAACAGGGACCAAGGGGGCTAGGAAGAGTGTCCAAACAAC
>NW_024757731.1:0-13947 GCF_018991925.1 Homarus americanus
AGATATATTATGGTATATATATTTGCTTTATCGTGACTATTTTTTTCCGTGCCGGTATTGGTTCATTACGTAATTATGACTTAATAAGACATAAACAAACAATAGGAGAGGTTAAATGAGCCAGAAAAGTGTAGAGAGGTCAGTGAGCGCGATAGTGGAAGTGAACGTGTGGACGGGCGTGAAAGTGACCAAAAGTGAGAGTGGGCGTAAAAGTGAGTGATATTAAAAGCAATTAACTGTTTAAATGAGCATGAAAGAGTGGTAAGCGAGGGTAATCGTTAGTGAAAGTGATGATAGACGTGACAGGGAGATGAAAGGCGATAGATAGTGTTTGATTCTAAAATTGAGAGAGGCAGTAAGAGTGATCGTCAAAATGGTGGATTGTGAAATGTGTAAAAGCAGAGCAGGAAATTGAGAAAGTGAAAAATATTGTGAGATTGAGGATGTAAGTGAGGGTAAAATGGGCATAAAAATCACCTGTAAACAAAAGCTAGCGTGAAAATGAGTTATAAGGTGACTGTTCAAATGATCGAGAAAATGAACAAAAGTGAACGCGAGTAGAAATATAAATGTAAGCAAGAGTGAGGGTGAGAGATAGCATGCAAATCAGTCCTAGTGAACATGAAAGTGATCAATACAGGAAAGTGAGTGTGACAGGTGAGCGTGAAGGTGAAGTGTCAACGATAGTGTGAAATTGAGTGCGAGAGCCTTTTGCACGCACGAGTAAGAAAGCGAGAGGGATCATGAGTGGGTGTAAAAGCGTAAGTGAAAATAAGATGATCGTGTGAAAGTGAGTGTGATATGAGTGAGAGTGAGACAGAGTGAATGAAAATGGTTGTGGGTTGAAAGTATAAAGATGAGTGTTGGAAATCGCTCTACGGCAGTAATAGAGTACATACTTTTCAACATGCACAGTATTATATAATGATTCAAGTTAAAGTTATAAACTGGTGTGTGTGTGCTCTCTCTCTCTCTCTCTCTCTCTCTCTCTCTCTCTCTCTCTCTCTCTCTCTCTCAGACACACACACGATAAAACATATGGGAGTCTGTGGTGGTAATGAAAACACCAGCACATAAAGGGTTCCGTAATTAAAAAGAACTCATATAGTGTATAAGTTCCCACCAAAAAAACGGAGGTAAACATTACCACCCCGTCGGGAATAAAGACAGACGATATAGGTAGGGAAAAAATGGTAGAATAATGAACGGAGTATAGTACAGTATATGAAATTCCGTGCACTAGAGGTTCCGTTCATCATTGTGTTATGGTGAATCAATACGTGGCCTAACACAGAGCACTGAGTGACGTACGACAGCATCTCACTTCCAATTCACTTGTTCTAGCCATAGATAAATGTTGACATCTGCCAAAATGGTATGAGAGCAGTAGAAACAGTTCACATACCAACGGCAAATCAGGCGACCAATCCCGTTTTGTTTTCCGCTTCAAAACACTCTTATGTCACGAATAGAACCGATTCATAATTTTATCGACACGATTAATTCAAAGTTCTAACGCCAATTTAAACTTTACTTCAGTGAACAAATGTTACAATCACTCATTGGCGACATTACAAAAAAAAAAAAAATACGCAACCGACAGTAAAATAGGTAGAGGTTCCCCCGGGAAGCTCACGAACGGGGAATCCCCAATAAAAATGTCTTTTGAAATCGGGGAATCGTATTTTCCAGCCCAGTGAATAGGATGATGGAAATTTGAATCAACCCTGGCAACAAGATACACACACGCATTGTTGTCTCTCTCTACAGTAAATCAAACTTCGTAATTCTGCAACAAAATTCCCTGAAAATTATATTATAAAAAATGCCATGTGTGTGTGTGTGTGTGTGTGTGTGTGTGTGTGTGTGTATGTCATTGCGAGGTAAGGCTATAAGTTGGGTCACAGACATTTTGTTAAAGTGGTAGAGATCAATAGTGAACACAGGAGACACTTAGTAGTCTAACAGAGTTGTGTCTAGTGAAAACGGGAAACGTGTTCTGGATATTGTAGTATTACGGAATATCTTAACAGGATATATTCTCAGCAGTAACGCAGTTATATTTTCACTTCGTTACTAACTCACCCATTCACTGACCGAGAAAATTGACTAGTTAATATAAGCTTCTTGGACTGAAGTAAACTAAATTAAAATAAACTTAATTTAGCTGTGGCTCGGTTTTTGACGTGACTTTAGTCATTGACGGATTGTTACTCTTTAACTGTAGTATAAACATAGCGGAGGTCATTTCCGGATTCGTTACACAGTGTCTCACCTCGTGACTCGAATAAGTAACTACATAATACATGTTTGTGAGTGTATGAGTGCATGTATTTTAATTATTTTTATCTTTTACGGGGAATAGCCCACCCGGGCACAGGTCATCGACCCACAACGGGGCCTAAGGGGCGAAAAAATGAGAGTAAAAAGAAATTAAAAATAGAAGAGAAATGGACTATATTAATCTACACCACGAAGATACCAGAAAACCAGCTTTCGGAAATGAGACAGATTGTAAGAGCATGGAAACACAGAAGAAGGCAGAGCATTCCACAGTTTGGCTGTGTGAGGAAAGAAGGAGGTACTATAACGGGTTATTCTTGTGTGACCGACATCCACAGAGAAACGGTGGGCACCGCGGGCAAGACGAGTGTTACGAGCCCACGGCCTTGCCGGCGGTACACAGGATGCCAAATCCGCCGAACATTGCCCGTTAAAGTATCTGTAAAAGAGAGAATGTATGTATGTCCACCAGTAACTGAGAACCTGGATGTTAATCGATTTGCGGATCGTGTTCTGGGGTAATGGTTAGCCAGTGCAGTTGGCGAGTTGTCCGGTCTTCTCGGACTATTCCTTGGCACTGGATCATGCAACTCGTTAACTTAGGATGCGGTTGTTGTGTTGGCGACAGTTTCTGCACCTTAAACAAATTCACGTCTATGTGGTCCTATCGCCAGCCAACCTCAAACACTAGGGGCAACCATTATATGTGTGTGTGTGTGTGTGTGTGTGTGTGTGTGTGTGTGTGTGCGTGTGTAAGTGTGTGTGGTGTGTGTGTGTATGTGTATGTGTGTGTGTGTGTGTGTGGTGTGTGTCGAAGAGACCTGTTGACACAACGTGGGTAATTTTTTTTTCTAGTCAAACTGTCATTTCAGCAAACATTAGTAAATTAATGAGAGAAGTCATAATTATTTGAAAATATTAAATCCACAAATTACACCACATGTCTTTAAACTTCTTGAGACAGATACAATACTGTGAGTAACTGTCAGAGTGGTGGCATCTCATCAGAACATGGTGAGGTCACAGTCTGTGTCAATACATCAAAGCATAAACAAACTGCTTACAATACAATACTGTTATAATCTCTCTGGTACTTATGCCTATGAATACCTTTATGTAAGACATTAAGAGCCTGGCAGCTCCCAGGACCGGCTCATCATCGCCGGAAATTAATCTGTCTCTACAAGGAAGCTCCTGCAGCACTCTGTTGCCTCCTCCATTTTTCTTCCCCAGTCTTACCCTCATCATTATTCTCATTATCCTCCCACTGGCCTCTTCTCCTGCCCCAGGTGCCTCGTCCTCCTCAATATGATCTTGCGCCCGTCAGCCGTTACTCCACCACTAGTTTTGATTATTCTTCCCTCCTCTTACTCTTTCATTTCTGAGGATCAGGAGGAGTGTCAACAATATTCTAGATAAAAACACCGGTACCAAAGTGTCAACCCTTCCTCCGTAGTAACACTGGCCCTCTATGACAGCATCGTCTCTTCCTGTCAACGTTAAACCCAAGAAAGATAATATTGGTCTTTCTCATAACCAAACTCAACTCCCTCTTCTAATATTACCTTTAAAAACTGCCTTGGCCTGGTCATATCGCGTCGCATCCCTGAGTTTACATCATCCCCAAGAGAACACCTTTAACCCACGAGTCAAAATATATGCCTCGTGTGAAATCCAGATTCTCTTGTCAGTATCAGGTCATCGTGCCGACACCAGAGCCTACAAGGCAACACCAGTCATTCTAACCAACACGAGTGTGTTATGGCACCCAAAATCCTGAACCAAAAGGAGCACCAAGTGTTGGTACTGATTCCCTGTGAACAACAGCGTCTCGTGCGTTATAACACAAACTCCCCAAGATACCACTAACACAGCTAAAATAAGACAACATTAACTCCTTCCTGACAATATTGTTAATGATATTATCAACATCAACGAACATCGCATGTCAGTATTCTCTAGTACCAACAGCAACAGCCGCGCTCCTCGACGTCAAAATTTAACACCCGTTTAACAATATTGGTTCCCTTCAGTGATGTAGGTCTCGAGGCCGGTCTCTGCCTCGGTCTTGGCCTCGGACTTAGTGGTCTCGACTACATTTCTAGTTCCCATTAACATTACAGCAGTCTCCTGTGTCAGTATTAGTTCTCCGTACCAGAGGTAAACACAGGAGCCACCGCCAGCCCTTTTGCGCCAATGCTATTCTCACGGACCAATACCAGGCCACTTTGCCGACACCAGCGTCCCGTGACACCCAGTTGAGTCTGTTCTGCCTCACATGAACAACCATCAATCTTTCATATCCCAGTCGAGTTCATTTCGATATTGGGGCATTATCGCTCCTCCTCTGTATCACATGTTCTCACCAAACTTTCTCTTCATTTGGATCACCTCCTCCTTGTTTTAATAACACTGTAATCACATTTTCCTTTTCCTCGTCCGTCATTTACCTTTACTATTATTCCCGGTTATTGTGCATGCTAGTGTCTGTCTCGGTCTCACTCTCCTCCATTTACACCCCCCCCCCCCTCTTCCCTCTCTCTATCTGCAACGCCGTGTTCCTTCTGCCCCGTGGCCCTGGCTTCCTACCGTCTCCTGCAGGCTTGTCCTTCCCCTTTAACCTTCCTGTTGTACCCCACTCAGGAGCCTCTCCCCGTCTACGTCATCTCTCCTGTTATTATCACCGACTCCTACATATTACCTATTCCATTCACAATCATTTCATATTTCGAGCTTTTTAACGTTCATAAGTCCTCCTCCTTCCTTCTTTTTCTTATCATTATTCCGTTTATCATTTTACCACTGACTCACTGCTGCCTTCTTTCCTCCCGGTTTATTTTCCACACCTTTCTCTTCTCCTTTATATTCCATTTTTTTTTATGTTTACTATTTTTTCTCTTATTCCTATCTTCTATGTTCCATAAACCTGTCAACTTGTCCCCGAGTCTTTCTTTCTAGATTTTTTTATCAAATTCTCTGTCTTCTTTATCTCATTCCTCTTCTTTCCCTCTATATCGTTTTCGACCCTTCTCTCCATTTTCCCATTTCCTACGTCTTTCCAAACTTCATTTCTTTTTGTTTTTAGAGTTATTACATTATCTATCCACTGTCTTTGTCTTTGTTCAACTCTCTCTCTCTCTCTCTCTCTCTCTCTCTCTCTCTCTCTCTCTCTCTTCCAGCATCCAATTTTATTTTCCGTCTATTTCTTTCTCCCTCTTTTTTCTCACATTCTCCATCTTTCTCCCACTCTCCTCTCCTTCCCCGTGGCTCTTTCACACATTCTCCTCCTCCCATTCTCTTAACTATTTTCTCTCTTCCCCCTTGTCTTTCACCTACACTTCTCACATTCTCTCTCTCTTCCTCTATTTTCTCTTTTTCCCCGTGGCTCTCTCACACACTCCTCCTCACCTTCTCTCTCTTTCTCCCACCAAGTCTCTCACTCACGCCTCCTCACCTTCTCTCTCTCTCACCTTCTATTTTCTCTCTTGCGCCTGGCTCTCTCATACACTCTCTTCCACCCCTCCCCTCTTTCTCTCTCTCTTTTATCCCTTCCTCTTTCTTTTCTCTCATCCCCTTGTCTCTCTTCTACACTCACCACCTCTACATCAGAGCACCAGTCATCCAACATGCTATCTCTCAATTGTAGTCCCTCTCTGGAGGCCATTGAGAACCCACGACGAGATCGGAGATGCCATCAGCGGGCCATTCTCTGACAGACAAAGCAGTCGTCGTGGAAGTAATGGTTACGACTCGTGCTAGTCTATTACGTCATCTCTGGTAGTCTGAAGTCAGCAAGATCTTACAACTGTTTTGTGGTAGTGGCAGGGAAACACACCTGCTCTCATCTCTCATACACCTGAATATTAGGCACCCCAGTTAATTTTATCTTATGGTTAAACACCCTAATCTAATCTAACCCTCCTCAGGTAGCGTTAGGGTGTTTAATCAAGTGAAATAATTTGGGGTGGCTCATCTTTAGGTGAACCAAATGTTTCCAAATATGTGTTTAAGTGATAACAAAACGGGATGTGTGTGTCCAGTGTCGTGATGAGCTGCAACCTTCTGTAGTTCAGTAGATGCATCATGAATTTATCCAGCCAAAAAACATTATCATAATCACTCTAAATGAAAACAATTGAAAGTATTTTGCGTTAGGAAGGACAGAGACTAATGCTTCGGGGATGGTGACATATAGCGGAGTAAGAAAATGTATAAATCCGTCAGCACCTGGTACACGGCGAGAGGTATTTGTGACCCCGCACGGGGCCTCACCCTCACACACACACACGTAAACAAACAACACTATATATCATAACCTTTCCCAGAACAACATAACAGTATCCGTAAGTTTAATATATATATAAAACTGGCTGTATTTTATTTATTTATTCATTTAGTTATTATTAGTTCGCTGACTGTAGGTATCAACTATGGACGCCAAACTTCAGAGATGCTCACTACCATGCATTGTGTGCTATAACACTTGCTTATTTACTAATGTACCGTTTGAAATGTATAATAACTTTAATCTCATCTCCAGCTATTCAGAATCACTCTCTTACAAATTAAACTTCCTCCTGTGTTGTAATCATTAATTCATGCCCCCCACCAGTATGAGTTTCTCCTAGTGAAGCCATAGACTCACACCTCCCACTGTTTTACGTATATTTCTTTTATCTTAGCATCTGTTGTCTGGTGCACAAGCTGACTTAATGAACCTACTTTAAAGTTCTTGGTTGTTTACAGCACATAAACATACAGACAATAGTAGTGGTGCTGTACCCAAAACGACCCTCGCTACAAGGAACCATCAACTTGCGCTCTAAACTGCCACATTCCTTATAGTCATTAACGACTTCCGAGAAGAAAGTGTCTCTCACAACTACAATGAACGAGTTCGTTAAGGTCTAGAATAGTATTCTGTAGAGGAGGAGTATTTCTCTTAATGACATGAGCGGCGTAGCACTGTAGTTCCTCCAGGTACTCAGGCCCTCCCCCAGGGTACAGCAACTGTCAAGTGTGTTAGTTGCCGGCTGTCAGGTGTGATCATTATGGTCATTCATCATATTCTGGTAAAGTGAACACGAAAGCCTCTTGGAGTGTGTCTTGGTGAGGAAAAGACAGAGCCAGACAAGGACACGAAATAAAGATAATCTACTACTATATAATATAAACACTAATAGACGACGTGTGACTGGAGGAGTGTTTCTAGTAGGACATTGTTTCTTTTTTTTTATCTGCTGAAAATATTAAAAGGTCATTCGAGGAAATTAGTTATATGACAATGTACCGTAATAGTGTACCGGACGGCGTGTCACGAGTCGTGTAGTACAACCGGCACAGGGAGTACGGCACAGTACAGTACACGCAGGCGGGTTTTAACACGACGGAGAGCCAGCAACGTTCACTTATGATTTATTCTTCAGGCGTGGGGGAACAGCTAGAGTGAGGGCCACCTGGCTCATTAGGAATTCATTATTACATACTTACTCTTATCATCCGCTTAAGATACTTAAAGTCGGAGCATCATTTTCAACATCTGGGTCAATGTCTTTGATAACAATGTAGAGAAGGAAATTACAATGTGTAGTATTATGAAACACCCAAAAGCTATTAGACAATAATCATGACCCAGATCTAAAGTGGGTAAAGCTTTACATGAAAGTATTCCTTGTGAGATATGTTGTGACAATCTAGCGAAAAGGATAACAACATTTGGCATCAAGAGTCATCACGGGTCATCACCGTTTGAAAAAAAATCGTTTTACAACTTAGAAAAAAATTTGAGAGAAATAACATCAAAGGGCAACTTGAGATGTCATAGTTTCTCCTCTTTTTACCAGCAGGAGTCTCGTCACATCATCCTATCCCCATATTTTGATACCTACCCAAACTTCTGCTCCATCTTATATCATTTCTCACCCACACCCTCACACACGCCCCTACTGTATACATTACCAACCACCAAAGCCACTCACCCTCTTCCGCTTCTTCAAGCCACCCGTAAGACTCTAGCTTCCGATAAGACTAACCAACTCCTTCCTTCCTTCCACCTCCTCCTCCTCTATCCTCTTATGTCACCACCTTCCTCTTCCTTCTCCTCCAGCCAACCACATGACTCCAGTTTCCGCCAAAAGTAACCAACTCCCTCCTCCTCCTTCTCTATCCTCCTATGTCATGCCCTGCCTCTTCCTTCGCCTCCAGCCAACCACATCACTCCAGTTTCCTAAACGATTGACCAATTCCCTCCTTTTACTACTCCTTTCCGCTCCTTCTTTTCCCTCTTCCTCCTCACACCGCTATCTCCTCTTCTTATACCTCCAGCAGCCACCAGTACCGCCAACTATGAGCCCTCACCCTCGGCCACCACGAAACAGAAAGACTCCCATCCCCAACCCTTACCCGCCTACCTGACACCCGCAGCCACAGACAAAAGCCCCTGGGATGCATCACAGGCCCACCCACATCATTTACATCTCTTTCTGGTCTACTTATGTTTATAGTCATGATGTGAGTGGGTGATGGGATGAGGGGGGGGACAAGAGATGCTGTATCGTGATATTAAGGAACAGCACCACCAGACGCCGAGAAGATGGCCCGCGCTGAGATAACACAGGCTGGCCACCCAAGGAAGATTGGTGGCCAGGTCTAGATGGTGATGATGGGAGGCAAGAGGTGAAGCATAGTGGAAGATGGGAGGGAGGGGTGATGTATGGTGAATGATGGGAGGGAGAGGTGATGTATGGTGAATGATGGGAGGGAGAGGTGATGTATGGTGAAAGATGGGAGGGAGAGGTGATGTATGGTGAAAGATGGGAGGGACGGAGGGAGGGGTGATGTTTGTTTGGTGGAAGAGGGGGGAAGGGAGGGAGGGAGGGGTGATGCATGGTGGAAGAGGGGAGGTAGGGAGGGGTTATGTATGGTGGAAGAGGGGAGGGAGGGAGGGAGGGATGGTGTTTGGTGGATGAGGGGAGGGATGGAGGGGTGATGTACGGTGGAAGGGGGGAAAGAGGGAGGAAGGGGTGATATATGGTGGAAGAGGGGAAGGAGGGAGGGGTTATGTATGATGGAAGAGGGGAGGGAGGGAGGGAGGGGCTGTGGGAAGAGTGATAATTACACATCAACGTCGACCAAGACGATGATGACGATACTGCTGACTGTAATAAGAGTGATGGTGATGATAATGCTACTGCTGATGATACTAATTATTAATATTATTATAATTAGGGAAAAGGGTGATAATTATGACGACCTGATAATACTGGTGACGATGGCAGGGATGATGACTTTGTAACCGAAAATAGTGTTTAACGACGACTAAGTAACTATGTCAGTAAGATAGCATTCAGATATCCGCCCAGTCACTAGCCATCAGCGAAACAAGGAAATTTATAGAAGTAAACACCCACAATGTGTGTGTGTGTGTGTGTGTGTGCGCGCGTGTGTTTGTGTGGTCAGTATTTGATATTTGCTAAAATATTATTTTTATTTTCTCATCTGCCGCTGCTTCCAAATATTACTGTAACTACAAAACAGTATTTTCTTTACAAAACACTTTTACTACAGGAGGATAGTGACGAAAACTCGAGTCAATATCAACACTGGGCTTTACGACTTTCTTTCTTAAACTTGTGAGAATTTAGTGTATCTTTTACAGACTAAATTAACTTATAGAGCCACTTTACGAGAAGATACACCAAATAATACCATTTACCCCTCAATGAATCCTGTACCAGGAGCACACAAATTATGTTCCGGGACAGATATTAACAAACCTTATTTCGAGACACGGCCACTGAGACAGACTCCACCTCATACACCAGGCTGAATGAAGCCTCGTCTTGCGTGTAGGAGCGGATTAGCCGGTTCTATTTACACAAGTCTGGCAATAGTTCCGCCCTCTTAGTGCACGACCCTTGCATGTGAGTGAACGGCTCTTCTCTGAAGACACGCAACACCAAGGTGATCCACGCCACGCTGTCTGCTTCATAGTCTGTTGTGAACAGACAGTTCCTGAAGTAAACTGTTTGACACAGTTAATAAAAAGTCATACACTGAAGTAAACTGTTTGACCCAATAATCGAATTCATTCTCAGTAGAAATGATGGTTACAATCATCTATTTAAGGAAGCTATTGAGGAGAGAGTTATGGCAAGCTATAGCTGTTTATATATTGTTAAAGGTCACCTGTTGCATGATGTGTTGCTCAACGAACACTTATTGAGACACCGGCTGTTAACTTTCACCCTTTCGAAGTTTGTACAGTAATATATAGAGCGAGGAGAGGGAAGTGGGGGGAGAGTAATGTCGGGGGGTCCTCGTGTGATGGAGGCAATAATCGAAACCCATTCATAAGAACCCACAAACACAGTCAAGTTTACCTTCGAGAGAAATAATCGTTTGTGCATTATATATATATATATATATATATATATATATATATATATATATATATATATATATATATATATATATATATATATATATATATATATATATATATATATTCAGGTCTCGATACCTTATTAATGTGAGAGATGAAACTACCCTCCCTCCTAGTCGGCTCTTCCAGCACTATTTTTAGCATGTAAATAAATATCATGATAAATACCTGTAAATTTGTAATCTGCGTAATAAAATTTCAACATTATATACTTGCAAGAATTTGCTTGTCCTGTTTTCTGAAGTAATATAGGTAATTGGTCCAATTTAAAAAAAATAGAGGAGTTAGAAAAACATATCATAAGCGCGTGTGTGAGTTGAATCGGGATAAAATCCGTCACTCCTGGTGCTCTTGTGCACGTGTTCACCCACTCCGTCTCCTATGGCGACGGACGAGTGGCGACGGGGACAGGCAGGGATGACAGTCGGGAGTCGCTAGTCACAACTCTGTACATGGACGGCACAAATAAGATGGTCGTTTATGCACTAAAATCTAGGCAGTAGTGCAATCCGTTCCTGTCTGTACGACTGAGCATCCCTTTCGAGGTGCCAATCTGCTCAACCCACACGCGGAGGGGGCTAGAAAATGTGCCCTAAACAACGCCTGCCTAAAAACCCAACCTGGCTGGGCAACCGCACCCACTAAAGTCATCCTTATGCGGTCGAAAACAAAATCAAAATCCAAACAAAAACAAACTACACAACCTTTTATGGTCGCTGCATGGCATGTCAGGACCCTTCTGGATACTAGCACAAATGAGCGTCTTGAAAGAAGAACTGCCCTTGTGGCAAAAGAGCTGGATAGGTATAACATCGAACATAGCAGCCATCAGTGAGTCCCGGCACCCAGACGAGGGTCAACTCTCAGAACGGGGGTCTGGCTATACATTCTTCTGGAAGGGTAAGCCTGCTGAGGAGAGAAACCACATTTACGGAGTTGGCTTTACCATTTGCCAACGCATCCTGCACAGGCTAATTGAAATGCCTATTGGGATCAGCGTGGATCTCTTTACGCTTAGATTCCCACTGAATCACTCGCGTCAAGCCTTCTTTATCAGTGCATACGCCCCAACACTGGATACAGAGGAAGACATCAAGGAGGCCTTTCACGCCGATCTCGACAGAGTGCTAACCTCTATCCCCAGAGAAGATAAGGTTGTACTCCTTGGTGACTTCGCTGCCAGAGTTGCCCGAGATGCTTACAAATGACAAGGAACCATAGGGAGAAATGGACTCCGGAAGTGTAATCCCAAAGGCCTACTCCTCCTCAGCTAGTGTGCTACACACAACCTCACTATCACCAATACGTTGTTCAGGCAGGCTCACAAGTTCAAAGGTTCGTGGCAACACCCACGACCCAAACACTGGCATCTCATTGACTACATCATTGTCAGAGAAAGAGATCGCAGAGAAGTCCTCATCATCCATGACATGCATGGCTTACACCACTGCGACACTGATCATCGCCCCGTCAAAACCAAGCTTTCACTTCACGTCATCCCAAAATGGCGAAGGCAGCAAGCCTCTAGAACAGGTTTTAACACTAAGCGTCTGGAGAATCCAGCGGTAGCACATGCTTTCAAAGAGCAGCTCTAACATGGGCTGATAAACAACCCGACAACAAAAAACCAAATCCCAGTGATGAAAATGAACCGGCAATCAATGTACTCGTCGATGATAAAGGTGTTGCTTTAACTACAGAACAACTCCCACTAGAATATTTTATGGGCCAATCACTTGCGGCGCAGACCACCTCCGCTCATCAGATGGTGTAACTCCACAATTAAAGACGATGAAGGCTTCCTTCAGCGCTGGAAAGAGCACTACCATTCACTGCTCAACCGAAACACTGATGTGGATATCCTAACCACCCAACAGGTGCTTCAGCACCCAGAGCTGACCTACCTCAGCGATCCTCCATCTCTGGATGAGGTAGCTATTGCCACCAAACAGATTAAAAATAACAAAGCCTCAGGGCCTGATGGCATCCCAGCCGAGGTGTATAGAGCAGGAGGATCTCTGCTTACCAGCCGTCTCTACTCTCTTCTGGAGAATATATGGGAAAAGGAGGAAATATCAAGGTCTAAAAGACTTCCTCCATCGTCAATATTTATAAGAACAAGGGAGACCGGTCAGCCTGTGGCAGCTACTGTCCATAGCTGGCAAGATTATCGCCCGAGTCCTCCTTAACAGACTTCTTCCTGAAGCAGAAAACTTCCTCCCAGAATCTCAATCTGGCTTTAGACCATCATGTAGTACCACTCACATGACCTTTGCTGCCCGTCAGATACAAAAAAGTGCAGAGATCAGCGTCGTGATCGGTACATGGCTTTCATTGACCTAACGAAGGCATTCGACTCGGTCAACAGAAGAGCCCTCTGGTGGACCCTCAGTTGTTTTGGCTGACCACCAATTCATTTTCTTAACACACACAGATTCCTTTAGTCTAAATGAGAAAGATAAGACTTAGCCATTTTTTTGTATATTTTTTTTTGTACACCTGAAAATATAACAAATTACTGAGAAACACAAAGTTCACAATAAAATCACATTAAAAACATATTGCTCATTTGATTAGGGACTAAAATCGTAAATCGAGATAAATGAAACAAATTGATGAATTACATTGAAAATTTTTGAAACTTAAAGGGCGAAGTGTTCTTATGGATGTTCACCTAACAAACACAATGCGAGTTACCTGTTCAGCGATAAACAAGCACACACACACACACACACACACACACACACACACACACACACACACACACACACACACACACACACACACACACACACACACACACACACACACACACACACACACGCGCGCGCGCACACACACACCACAAACAAACTTTGCAAAATAGTTCAACATTTCGTGACTGTGGTCTTAAGGTCAGGGTCAGGTTAGAGGCTACAACCACTCACTACTAACCTGACCAATTGACGGAGCCAACATTCACTCGAGAACCAGACGGGATAACTTAACCAATATTCATCACTTTTGTATTATAGAATTGATGTGTCTGTTCCTCATATACCGTCATCACATTCGAGCATTGGGATGTAATAAACACAAATGACCTAACCTAACCTAACCTAACCTGCCACTAAAACCAGATTTTCTATTACATAACGCTAAGACAGTGGTTCTCAACCTTGTTTGCCCCATGCACCCCTTTCACCATATGTCAGGATGTCATTCCCCCCTCCTTTCCAAGA
>NW_024757732.1:0-33885 GCF_018991925.1 Homarus americanus
ACTTAGTATATAGCTGTAAGCGTACAAGATATTGCACTACTTCCTTAATCAGCATTTTTCGTCAATTATCTGGAGAATCATGGGCCGCTATGTCTATATGGTGACGCGAGACCTTGGAGCCTTGTAGTCAACTTTTAATTTTTTAGTGTTATCCTCCTCCCACCACTATCAGCAGGAGGGGCATTAGCGTTCCCCTTTTCCGCCCGTCCGTCCGCCAGTCTTTACTCGCATCCGTCCTACCAGTTAAAGTTTTTCTTTCACAGAAAACTTTTAACATCTGATAAACTGTTACTGAGAGAAGCTTACGTTGTTGTGCTGCAGCTGGACTGAATAATCCCACCGTTCAGTTTAATTTAATAATCAGGTGATCATAATAAATTTACATAATGATTAGTTGTAGTGTGTAGGGAGATGTATCTGTACATGCCTGAGTTGGTCTATGTAAAAAGTAGAAAATTATTGTTAATTGTATAGTTACAATCGGGATCAAAAGTTCGCTCCCTCCCAAACTGATGCACAGTATCGACCTTAAATGAGATAAAACAACACACCCGCACCAGATGATAGTCAGGGTAAGTCAGTTCGGAGACTCATTCCTGTGACTCGGTTTCACCACGAGAAACGAACTTTTGTCCGTAATTGTCCTTAATGGATTTTTTTTAATGTACGGTAGAGGCATCATGGTCACTGCCTTCGAGATACACTATACAAGTATGTAAATATTTTTTCAATTTTTTTTTATCTTATTGCGGAAAAAAACGAAAACACTTGTAAACTTAACATGACCACAAATGAATAGGTTAATAGGAAATCCATATTGCTTTCCAAATGAATTACCGATGATTGACAGGGAGATAATCAACTTTGAATCAGGTAGACATGTAATTATAGCTTTTATGTACTAGCAGTGAGTTAGCTGTCAGTTATGGGGTCCTAAAAATCTAGGAGAGAGCGAAGAGCAAAATTCCAAAATTGTCTTTATTTTTTCAGTGTTATTTTCCCCAAAGAGTTTATTTTTAAAGTGTAACGTATTTATATCTACAGTAAAAACTCTCAATAACAGACATCTCAATAAAGTAATGGATACAATAAACTCTCTCAATAGCGGACTTACCAATAGTGGACTTCCTAATAACGTATATATCCAATAACAGAATCCTCCCAATAATGAACAGGGCTTGCAAGAATTAGTCTGGTATTGGAAGGTTTTACTCTATGCAGAATATGAAAATAACATTCAATAGTTAAATAAGAACAATAATGATCATGGAGTCTGTATCGAGTAAACGCTACAGGTAATACTTTGTGTTCGCTGTCGTTAAATAGTCTTATTTTTATCCCCAGCTTTTGTTAAGATTAGTCTTTCTCTTTGTCGATGAGAGAATACGACCTGGTGATCCCCCCCCCTTTCCCCCTCCCCCCTTCCCCCTCCTCTTCCTTCCCCCTCCCTCACCCCTCTTCCTTCCCCCTACCTTACCCCCTTTCCCTACCTTTTCCCCTTCCCCTACCTTTCCCCCTTCCCCTACCTTTCCCCCTTCCCCTACCTTTCCCCCTTCCCCTACTTTTCCCCTTTCCCCTACCTTTCCCCCTCCCCTTCCCCCATACAAGGTGTCCGACGCTGAATCTCAGTCTGGGATTTCTTACCTGAATGCATTAATTGCTAAAGACGGGGGAGTTCAGAATAAGGTAACACCACTAAGGAGAGGTGAAACATGTAATTTCTCTCTGGTGAGCATAGAGGCGTGGGTAGTAGGTTTGACACAATTTGATAAAAGGATTAGTTTAGGCAACAGTAAACTTGTTCACACTGGAAATAGAAAATGATAACCAACTCTGTGTCATAGGATTAAAATGTTCATGTTATGAATATTGTATAGATAAGCATGAATATATTATCACAGTTTAAATGACGAGCTGAAAGAAAAAGAATATAAAGTAAACATAGATATCTATATTCATTTAACGTAAGGGAGAAACTTTCGCTTATCAATCCGCCAGGCTTCATAAAAATCGGCGACTGGAAACCTATTCAGATTTGTGAGACATTTTCTTCGACCTGTGACCTTGACCCTCTAAAAGTCCCTTTGGGTTGTGGGATCCTCTCTCTGCCTTGACCTGTGATAGTGACCTTGCACGTATTTCCTCCAAAATGAAATAACTTCTTAAGTAAACATTTAGAACAACTGTCAGATTCCAGCTAAATCGAAGTGTCTCTCTCTCTCTCTCTCTCTCTCTCTCTCTCTCTCTCTCTCTCTCTCATCGCCTTGTATTACACGTAAACAACATAATAATCTTAGCCTTACCATATATTTCCCCAGAGTAAAAATCCTGACATCAAATCTGAATACAAATTTAGGTTAGGCAGAGGTCGGGGAGGGGGGGGGGGTGTCGTAGGTCCATATATCCTGAAGCATTGCTCACCTGTCCTTAACATTCCTGCTAGCAACATATTATTTTATCTATTCAACCCATCACCATCCCTTCCTTCCTGCCTTCAATACGTGATTCTCTTTGATATCGTGTGTGTGCGTGCGTGCGCGTTTAAATTGAACTTTTGCATATCGCCTGTGAAGTGTGTATTATAGCACTAATAATAATACACTGACAATAAGGTCAAGCATGTTATCTGTAGACAAACACCTTCTGCAGTACACTCTGTTAAACTTGCACAGCCCTTCAAGAAATACAACGAACCATCATTTGTAACAGAATCATTCTACTCTGACTCGTACTAGATCATAGGGAGGGAAGGATGGAGGTAGGGAGGTAACGTTTCCTACCAATGCCAAGTATCGAGGAAAATCTCTGAACCCTTTGGAGAGAGAGAGAGAGAGAGAGAGAGAGAGAGAGAGAGAGAGAACGTTCACAGGATGTCGGTGTTCGCTCTAAAAATACGTTTTTGTGCTAGACAATATGACAGGAATTCTGACATTCCTACCGAGTCAACAGGAGTCGCGGTGTTCATTTTAACATATATCGGCCCCATCCGTAAAGATACTTTTTGAGCAAGTTAGCGTGGCAGTGTGGGTGATCCAGGGACCTTGTGAACGGTTATAATAAGAACGGAAAAAGAGCATATTTCAAGATCCTCAGTTTAGTCAAATAGATTTTTTCTACTTATTCTCAGACATGATTGATGTATAATAGTCTGAGGAAATAACTATAGCTTTAACTTTAAAAGGAATATCTGTAATTAAAGATAAATAATCAGAATTACAAAGAGTTTCAACATTCGCTAAACAATTTGATTGAGGATTGATACGTATAATGTTTGCAAAGAGAGTCACCCTTATAGGGATTGAGAATCATATGTGCTAATCATTTTTTAATGTGTTCACAGTTCATACCTAAACGCAAATACGAGAATAAACACAGATTCGCTAGAAGGAATTTAAGTCTTTTTACCCTTCAGATCAGACTCGGGTGGGATGTATTGTGAACACCGATGCCATCCATCTGTCTGTCTGTCTGTGTCTGTTTGTCCTTGTCCACCCGTCTAACTCGTTTTCATTTTCTCTTTTAACCAACATATCTCATGAATGATTTGACGACTCCCTCATAAATCCTTGACGGGTTTCTCAAGGTCATGTGGCCATTTCTTGACAAAACTGGCAGAGGTATTCTTGTTGACTTACCTTCATTTTCTTCCTATTTCTTGCTCCAGTGTGCTGTGTTTTCCTCTCTCTTAGATATTATTGCATTTTCACCCTGTTTTTTTACTTACCTTTGTTGTCTTTAGTGTATTGAAGCTTCACACCAATGGATGGACCTTCTTTCAAGTCTTCATTGGTCTGAGATTTTTCTTTACCTCTCATGAGTTAACAATTGATAAACAGTGTTTACCCGTGCGTAGTGCTGGTACACGTCTCCCTCAGTGTGTGTAGTGCGGGTACACGTTTCCCTCAGTGTGTGTGTAGTGTGGGTACACGTCTCCCTCAGTGTGTGTGCAGTGCGGGTACACGTCTCCCTCAGTGTGTGCAGTGCGGGAACACGTCTCCCTCAGTGTGTGTGTAGTGCGGGTACACATCCTCCTCACTACCCGAGCAGCGCCGCAGCCCCTCGGTGCTCCTTCCTGCCGCCTCAAATTTTCCCTCAGCTGGGAATTGTATTTATTCCATGAATTTTTTATTTTATCCTAGCTTGTATGATACCTGCTGGTGTTGGTGTTGGCACAGTGTGTTGATGTTGCTTTGTATGTTGCAGCATTGTGATACCTGGTGGTATTGATGTTTGTTTGGCACAATGTATCATACATGTAGGTACTGGCGTCTTAAAAGATGAAACCGCGTTTGATGTCCCTGTCGTGTATATATATATATATATATATATATATATATATATATATATATATATATATATATATATATATATATATATATATATATATATATATATATATATATATATATATATATATATATATAATTTTTCTTTTCTTTACGGCCATTAGCCCACCCAGGCGCATGTCATTTTAAAATGACCCACATCAAGGCCTGGTGGGCGAAAATATAATAAAATAATAATAATAATAATTAATAAAAAATAATAAAAAAAACCAATTATAATAAAAAAAAATTTGAGAAAATATTACAGCATGTTAGTGTCACTGTTGAAGCATTTATACTGACGGCGTTTTCTCAAGCATGGAAGATTTTGCTGTCTATATTTAATATGCTGCTGTTCATAATGTGAGTGATACGAACACCTCAGTCGGTGAGGTTTATGCCAGAGTTATCTTGTGTGGTTGCCTTCGTACCCGCGTCACACCGAGGGGCTACTGCTATACTGCACCTCGATCATGACTTAAAATCTGTTGTAATGAATGTACTTCAATTTGACTGACGGCCAGTCGATAGTGACATACCGTACCTGTGTCGGGAGGATCATGTGGTAACGGGTTAGGGTGATATGTCTTAACGTTAAGACGGTGTCAGTGGGTTTTACTGTCATACATCTGTTATTCAAATAGATCCCTATTTAAGAGGTGGGGGGGCCTGGTGTCTCATGCATGGAGTTGTGGCTAATGGTTAGTGGCAAATGACATGTTTTTTCCGTGCCAGTGAGTTATGATTTAATATTTTTTGGAGGTAGCGGGCGAGGGTTATTACTTATTTTTTGGAGGAACAGGAAGTGGTTAATAAAGATGTATTGGAATTCATTTTCGGAGTTAAAGGCGAGTGATAATGTATTTATTTTTTTGTTATTGTAGAGGTTAATGATGATCCAGTGATTTTTTTTAAGCAAGTAAGTCATGATAACCCAGCGGAGACTTCTTCTCTTCCACAGTATACCCTCCTTCTCCCCCGTCTCTCCCCTCATTCTCCCTCTCCCTCATCACCTCTCCCCTCCTCTCCTCTTCATCCTCCACTCTCTCCCCCTCCTCTCCTCTTCATCCTCCACCCTTTCCCACTCCTCTCCTCCTCACCCCCTCCCTCTCCCCTCCCTCTCCCCCTCCTTTCCCCTCCTCCTTTCCTCCCTCCCCCTCCTCCTCTTCCCCTCATTTTTCTTGCCAGCACTTCTAACCTCCCTCATGACCATGTTGATAGACTGGCCAATGAGGCATGTAAGAAGAAAATGTTGACCGCGACCTTGGTCTGTCCAATGCTGTAATTAAAAACATTCAAGTCAGAATCATGAACTCTGATCTAGATGAAGTGAGAAATGCAGAGAGACCTGACAGTTGTAGCATTAGTAAATATGACAAATTTTGTAACAAGAGGTACCGGTATGGCCAGCATAAGGACAGAACCAGACAATGTGATGTAGTCGTGGCCAGAATTAGGCTAGGATACAGACACATCTGGCAAGTTAGTAACGCTGTACCCATACCGGAACACTCAGCATGTAAACTTTGTGATAAACCTTTGAAGCATACACTTGAACACTATATTATTGAATGTGACACTGTCAAAGACTTCAGGCCACCTGACTTACTGTATCTTGAACTATGTAATTACTTCATTGAATCAGGTGTGCTTGAGGACATTCTTGCTGTTTATCCCAAATTTGCTAGCCCACACTGATTAGTCTTCAATTAGAATATGACTCCAATGTATGTGATCCACTGACCTATATATGCTGCTGGTGAATGTGATGTATTTCCTTCTTTGTGTACGAACCTCTGTCCTGCGTGGCAGTGAACAGTGGCATTACCCACATGAATCTGACCTATATATAGTGTCAATGAATATGATGCATTCTTTGTGTACGAACCTCTGTCCTGTATGGCAGTGAAAAGTGACATTACCCACATGAATCTGACCGACGTATATGTATGTATGTGTGCGTGTGTGCATGTATATGTACGTGTACATGTATATGTGTATGTATATACGTATATGTATGTATATGTGTGTGTGTGTGTGTTTACATATATGTATATGTACTGTCAATGAATATGATGCAACTCTTTGTGTACGAACCTCTGTCCTGCATGACAGTGAACAGTGACATTATCCATTTGAACCTGACCTATATACATTTATAGTTGTTAATGAATATGATGTATTTCTTTGTGTGTGAACCTCTGTCCTGCGTGACAGTGAGAAGTGATACCACCCTCAGTGTCAAGACCTGACTGAATTACTCAGAATAGGCAAACTGTACTACAAGCTCTGCCAATAAATTTGTTAAACAAAAAAAAATAACCTCCCCCTCCCTAGCTCCCCCACCCGGCGTGCCTCAAGATAATATCCCAGGTCATTTGTTGTGTGTCTGCTGCACTCCTCCCCGCTCTTCTCTCAACACACACACACGGCCACAAATTACTAATGTGGTTTACACACTCTCTCTCTCTCTCTCTCTCTCTCTCTCTCTCTGCCACAAATGACTACTGCCTTATTTCCCTCTTCATCACTCCCTTCTTTATCTCCCCTTCCTCCCTCCCTCCATCCATCCCCCCCCCTTCCATCTATCAACTCCTCCGTACGTCCCACCCTCCCTCCCTCCCTCCCTTCCTCCTTATTCATTCTTCCTTTCTCTTTCTCCACCTCTCCTTCTCCTCTTTTATCCTTGCTTTTCTTTCTTCGCCTTTCCATTTTTTTACCCGTCCTTTCATATTCTTTTTTCTGTCCTAACTTCTCTTTATCTATCCTTCCCTCTTTTTCCATCCTTCAATCCTCTTCACCCATTCTTCCAATCCACCTTTTGAATGTTTTCTTTATCCTTACTTCCTCATTTTCCATTTCTTCCTTGCTTCTCATATTCCTTGTCTATACCAACCAACCTTTCTGGATCCTCTCCCCATTCTTCTTCACACCATTTTCCAATCTATTCCCCCTGTTCTCCTCTCCTCCTCCTTCTCTTCTTCTTCTTCCTCCTCCTCCTCCTCCTCCTCCTCCTCCTCCTCCTCCTTCCCGGACACCTCCACTGGGAACATCACAATACACAACTTGCACACAGAGAGGGACCGAGTTGTTCTTGTCTCTCATGTTTGAAGTCCGCATTCAATATTTGGCTCAAGAACTCTGCCTTTGAAGTGATATGTAGTAGGTCCTTCCTGAGTTCCTCTGTGTTGTCTAGTGGTAAGGTTTATTTTTATAGCGTATTGGTGAGTGTTCATGAGTTGGTGCGTGGTGGTAGGATTGGCAATGGTGGTTGTGGTGACAGTAGTAGTAGTGCATGAGGCATGACAAAGTAAGGGATCTCACAGCAAATATGTTAAAGGAAATCTGCCGTGATATCAGGGTAGAACCGACCCTCCTTCCATTGGATGGTGAGAATTTCCAACATAGGACTTAAAACACATCCAACGAAGCCCGTGTTGACGTCAGTGCTCGAGGATTCTGGACGCGGGGACAGGGAGCCTTCTTCGACATCAGGATTTTTTTATCTCATGGCCGCATGTCACCGTAACTTAGCTCTCGAGTCGCACACAGGAGGAACAAGAACGACAAGATAAGGGCATATGGGGAGAGAATTCAGAACGTTGATCAAGGCAGCTTCACTCCTCTAGTGTTCACAACCTCTGGTGGGATGGGACCAAGTGCAAGATGCTTCTACGCCAGACTCGCGGAGGTGCTATCCGAACAGAAGCAGCAGCCCAGAAGTTATGTTGCAGCATGGCTGAGATGTCGACTGTCCTTCTCTCTCTTTAGGTCGACTTTGCTCTGCCTCAGGGGAACGAGAGCATCGGCCCCAAAGCCGACAACAGTTGCAGATATTGACTATGAGGCTACAGTCACTGAATGCCGCATAGATTTGTGGCTCAACTAACTCAACACAGCTAGGATAGCTACTTATTTATTAGGATATTTAATTTTAAGGTAATAAAATGGCGGCGAAGGTGTGGCTATTGGGGGAGGCTGGAGGCCACGTTTAAAAATAAGTAGTAGTAGTGATAATAGTAGTAGCAGTAGTTGTTGTAGTTGTAGTAGTAGTTGTAGTTGTAGTAGTTGTGAGTAGGAGGAACTGGAGTATAGGCTGAACGTAAAGCTTCACCGACGCTCATCTTTGTTGTCGTGGCATGAAATGAGACAGTCCTATGTATGGTATGGTATGGTGTGTGTGTGTATGTATGGTATGGTATGATTTGGTGTGTATGTATGTATGTATGTATGTGTGTATGTATGTATGTCCCCAACATACGTCTGTGTATGCCCTCAATATACACAACTTCTGGATGAACACCACACAGACAGACAACTAGTGTAAATAATAACATTACGTCACGTACTGGCATGGAATGTCTACAACAACACCGCTGGAACAACGTTGATGCTGACGTTAGCCTCACTGACATAAACAATCGGCAAAGGAAGACCGTAAAAGTATCTGATAAGTCTTTATCGGCCCTAACTGGCGACCCGGTCTTAACATGGCCCTGATTTTACTCTAGGTATCACAGTCCAAATCTCCCCCGCCGCCGTTAGTCCCGTGGCGGGAATAACCGGAAATCTTGTTAACAAAGATTTTATGGCTATATTTTAGTGGCTGTAACTACGGTCCGTGTGTGAGGAAGATACAAAATACGTGTATTGTAGAACATTGAATATAAATGTAATTTTACCGCGGGTTTTCTTCAACAAAATCTTTTTCCTTTTCGTCATTCTTCTAGTCAGTGTTAGAGAGTCGGGGAGAAGGAATGGTAAACAATAATGGTAGGAAGATGGTTAATACTTCTCTCATGTCTAATGATGTCTTAACGACTGTTTCCTAGCTAATTTAATAATTTCTCAGTTGTTGCATGTCCGTGTTTGTTGAGGTAGACTCGAGAGTTCTAAGACATTGTATCTCTTTTGTTTCGTGTTATCGTCTGTCTCTCTCAGTTCTTTACCTCTTATTTTTTTATCCTTGCCTAATATAAATCTATGCCTCTTGTACTTATTAACATTAAAATATATGTATTGTCTACTTGAATTCACATTATTTTTCTCATTATCGAAACACATCCTTCGTCTCTAAGTCTTGTCCTATACTGGGTTTTATCCTTACTAGCTCTCCTCCCACACTGCACCTGTTGTGCTCGCTGTAGTTAGTGTGAGCTGCAGTATCCATTTCTACATAAGATTTCCAGTTTGACTTAATTTCTTTTCCTAATCCTAAAAGTACAGTAGGTTTCCGCTTTTTCTTTTGATGTTTCATCTATAATCAAATTTCAGTTCTTCCTTTCTCAAAACCTTAAGAAATCTAGATATCCATTAACCTAACCTAACATTAATCTAACCTGACCTAACCAAGGTATCAATTAAGCTAACCTAATCTAACCAAAATGTCCATAAACTTTTAACCTAATCAGGATATCAATAAACTTAATCTAATCAGGATACACATACACCTAACCAGAATATTCTTTAACCTATCCTAACCGAACCTAACAGCTTCAAGTGTCTCGATTCACGACTCTCTTTCTCGAAATCAAACTTGAAATTTAGTTTACTAATGGTAACCCCTGACACAAACGACTTACTGTGTTCATGTGATCATATTGTTGAACATATTGTAGTTTTATCACGAAATAATGGATATAAAATTACGATACATCATACTTTCTTCTTGTTCATTCTCGTCGTATAAAACCAACATATCATCATTAATTATAGTACAATCAGGAACTTTGGGACATCACTTTACGATATCTCTCACATACGTCATGTATTGTAGGTCAGTATTGTAGTTATATCACAAACTATAGGATATACTATAATACCACGACCCATTATCAAGATTGCTTTATGTACTTTGTCTGTCAACGGGAATTCTTTTGTTTTTTAAAATGTTTAATTATTCTCTGACATCTTTATAGAAGCATAAGCCTAGATAGATATAGATATGTATTATTATATATAGTATGTATCGATTTCTTCATTAATGATTATGTACTTAGGTATACTGATACATAAAATTGTCTATGTATATCTTGATTATACAGTGTCACTAAAAATGTATCTTAACACTTTTCAACACTTGTAGGTTTTATTGTAATGTTTGTCCAGCTGGACATGGAAATCTCGCCAAAGAAAACGCTGTGAAATTATACCCGAGGTGACTAACTAAAGTGTTTTATGATCTTAGTAAACTATCTCCTAATTCCCCTTCAGTACTGGGCGCCATTTTCAATATTTTATTTAGGTAACTCTTGACTATTATTCAGCAGAGAGACCCCGTACACAGGAGGTTAAAGGGAGAGACCCCGTACACAGGAGGTTAAAGGGAGAGACCCCGTACACAGGAGGTTAAAGGGCGAGAATAGTTTCAAAATTGTTTCCTACAGTAATTAATTGGGCAAAAATAATCTGTCAATAACAACAAAGTAATATCGTTCACTTATATCATGATCGATAAAATACTGAAAATAAAGGAAATTAGTTAATTCCAATCTGTCAAGTTGGAACTGCTTCTATAGCCAAACATGACGCAAAGAAAAGACTCGGTAAATTTCGTTTCGTTCTTGGACCATTTGTGTAGACGTTATGAAGCTTAAGTCTACTGTAACACCTTTCATAAGTAATGGTAGGATTATACGTATTTTCATAATTTAGAGTTATATCACAACTACCGGTTTAAGGATTTGTTGACTCTTAGCGCCCTTGTAAATCGCAGCGAGTCTAATATACGATTTTTTTTCGTTGTTTGTTATCGTAAAAAAAAATAAAAATAACAGTAGAAAAAGTGAACTCCCGAATACATTATTAAATTCTTATAATGTGTAAAAAATAGGAAAAAAAATAATTGAATGAATTTTAGTTACGTGTTGCTGTTATTGAGTTTAAATTATGTCCTACTCCTCAGAATAGAGATGTAAACTAAAGGAATTGTTAGGAGTATCGGAACGGATTTAGTTATGTGCTTAAAGACATTAGTTGTTGAAGGGCAGAGTTATGAAAAACAACTATTTATTTATCCAAGAAAACGGTGGTGGGATTTTTTTTCTCCTTCTGGGGTATTTTTCTTTTCAGTAAACACCTAATTGAATATCTACACTAATAATAACAGAGTATTTACCATAACCATAGATATAACCTTTGTCTCTGGTGTGTTTGAAATAACCGTGATAACATTGATTTTGCTCATATACAGTATGCACAGGACATCAAAACGCCAGTCTTACTAAGCGAAAAATGTCGCCAATATGTTATATATCGTGCACGTGTTTAATTACTTTTTCACTGTTTCATTTTTTCGTATGATATTGCACCACGACTACAGGGTAAAAAATGTGACAAATGGCTATATTCTGTATCGACTTTATGATAGATATTGCCCTAAAAAAAAAAAACCGCCTTCACGAGTTGGCTGATATTACACTGGCCGAGATATTTGAGTGGATGCATCAATCACCTATTGACTCACAGGTCAGCGGTTCGAATCCTGTAGTGATAGTGGGTCACTGGGGTGTACGCCCCTAGTTGATTCGGCTGCAGAATAAGAACATAAGAAAAGAAAATAAGAAGTCTGCAATAGGCCGGTTGGCCTGTTCCTTCTCCTTTTGATAATGAAAGCTTTTGTTAAATGACCCACCTACACCATGTCTTTGTATGTAATAAGTCATTTTTGTCTAATGTATGTTTTCAGCCTTCGGGCTGCAATTTTTTTTCAATAAACCGTTAATTATTATTATTATTATTATTGTTATACATACATACACACACACACACACACAGAGGCACACGCATATACACACACGCACACACACGCACGCACGCACGCACGCACGCACACACACACACACACACATACACACATACATATCTGTTATAGTTTACGTCAAGCTAATGGAGACCATTGCTACCATAGACATGTGTTACAATGTACAGTTACAGTGTAATGGGCGTGACCCAAGCCATTCGGGACAATTGGAAACCTATGGTCAAATTTATGTGAATATAACACCGGATTTCCCATGGCCAGCATCTAACAATACTGTACTCTTCTGTGGGTATATTAAATGTTAGAGAGAACTCCGCCCGACAACAGACATGGAAACTTGTGGAACTAAGCTCTCTCTCTCTCTCTCTCTCTCTCTCTCTCTCTCTCTCTCTCTCTCTCTCAAAAGCATGACTAATTCACTTCACTTAAACATTATTAAACGTCTTGCGTCATTACATTTGTGAATAGTGAGAGCAACACACAAAACCTAATATGGGGGTTCGGTTTCCGGTAGGTTAGGTTTGGTTAGCGGTAGGTTAGGTTTGGTTAGCGGTAGGTTAGGTTTGGTTAGCGGTAGGTTAGGTTTGGTTAGCGGTAGGTTAGGTTTGGTTAGCGGTAGGTTAGGTTTGGTTAGCGGTAGGTTAGGTTTGGTTAGCGTTAGGTTAGGTTTGGTTAGCGGTAGGTTAGGTTTGGTTAGCGGTAGGTTAGGTTTGGTTAGCGGTAGGTTAGGTTTGGTTAGCGGTAGGTTAGGTTTGGTTAGCGGTAGGTTAGGTTTAGTTAGCGGTAGATTAGGTTTGGTTAGCGGTAGGTTAGGTTTGGTTAGCGGTAGGTTAGGTTTGGTTAGCGTTAGGTTAAGTTAGCGATAGGTTAGGTTGGCGATTAGTTAGCTTAGGGTGTTTAATTACCAGTGCAACTAACCTGCCTCCCTGTTAGTTTCCGTCCCCTGAGTATAACAGTAGTGGAGGTGATCAGTGTACACAAACGGTACTTTGAACCTTACAGAGAATGAGGTTAATTCCAGAGTGTAACTTGAACATTTCTTATGTTTCTGTATATTATGTAACTGGTAAACGGAATTTCTATCATAACTTGTATTCATATTAAATTATTAATATAACTTTTTCGGTAATCAGTGATGGTGCAGTGTAATAACCCGAGACATTTTGGTGGTGTTTAGCAGAAGTATTGGGTCAGGTGAAGATTAGCCCCTCCTCCAACCAGCAGCCTGTTTCACCAGGTGATTAGCACCCTAACTCTGCCTGGGAGGGGTTTAGGTTAGGTTAGGGTGGTTTATTTTATGATGAGATAAGTTGGGGCTAATCTTCAAACGACCTGAAGTATTAATAATTACAGTATTAGCATCAGTTCAAGTTTTAGTAGGAGTCCTCAGTTGTTGTCACGTGATGCATGGTGACACCTGTTGCTTGGCAAGCTAGCACCTACCTTCAGTATCTCAATTATTAAACTAATCCAAACCCACTGTCATTTTATGCCTTAATAATTATTGGTGATATATATATATATATATATATATATATATATATATATATATATATATATATATATATATATATATATATATATATATATATATCAATCGAAGAACCAGTTAACGCGTCTACGTACTGTATATTAAAATAACATTATTTAATTTCTTGAAAAAAATATAACCTTTGAGGCCACTTACATCAATGTTATTCCATTTTTTATGTATAAATAGTTCTGTATAAAGACGAAAAATATATCAGCTTACAAAATTCTATGATAGTTATTGTATAACATTCTCTCCCACTCAACACCCTGTAGTAACATTTCGGTGACAGCGAGTTTTGTAAACTAATAATGTTTTTCACGTTCACTAATGGTCCCAAGTTCATACTCGTACACAGGAATTTGTTTTAGGGAGTTATTAAAGTACCTGTGCTGACCGTGAGGTGATGAATTAAGTCCTATTGAACATACGACCATTGAGCAAGCAGTGAAGAATGGAAATTTCTGTATTACGTACACATCAACACTCTCATACATAATTTCATACCAAGAATATAAAGCATAATATAATCTACGCCCAAATCTTCGCTTATTTCCTGACGCTCCTCCTTCTCAGTGATGTTCCTCTCCTGTGAATGCCTTTGGTGAGGTAATATAGAGGTGGAGTGTGCCGAGTGTTGTTAAGGGATATACAGTAGATTGGCTGAGGTTCATGAGTAGTTTGTGTCGTTGAGTGTAGGCATTAAGAAGGCATTAAGATACTTTAGTGGTCTAAGACGTGATGAAATGTCGTGTTTCATCAGATTCCTTCAGTAACATGGGATTGAATATTCCTTACAGCCTATTTCGTCTCGTTCACATTATTGTACATGTGACGTTATTAAGGGAGTCAAGACCATAAAGTTAAAATTGTGAAAATTTAGGGACGGGGTCTTGAGAGAGCGTGAGACATCAGGCTTACGAGTGCACACAGGCTTTAAGACCCTTGAGAGCTGGAAATGTTTATTTTGAGAGTTCCTGTGGACGTAAGCCGTAAGGTTAATGTTGGAGCTTATCCACTAAATTTTTTATGAGAACATAAAAAAAATGTCTTAATGTAAGCACGAGACCTTTGCTCCGTGTTAAGGTGAAAGCCGTGAGATTCCTCTTGGGAGTTAACGTCCTGAAGTCCCTTTACAAACAGGTGTTGTCGCTGTGGTCCTCACCAGAGATTATGCTGCATGTATTTACTCTTCAACATTACTTCTCAACATAGGTTGGTGAACTTCTCGACTATTTCAGAAGCTGACAAGGTCATCATTACCATGATTTATTTATGTAAATTATGTGGTATTTTAGACTCGTCACTGTTGGATCAGTGTAAGTTGTCATATTAAAAAAAGATTATGTCGAGAGGGATGTAGTTGGTAATTATTGTTAATGCTTTATTTGTTTCCATGCAAAGATGGTATTTAGTTTCCCGTCCGGTTATTCTGTGTTCTTCTGTCCGATGTCAGTGTCTGAGACGATTAGACCAATTGAAGAAGAATATTGTGCAATTATACGTTCAAGACTCACCACGGACAAATTTGCACTCACAGATGCAAACATTTAAGTGTTTGGTCGTGAGGGCTTACTGTAGGTAAACATTACAGTAAAACATACTGTTTAATATTCGGTAAACCGTTGCAGAGAACTGATAGGTAATGATCGGTATACATGAAACTAATTTTCTAATGGTATCCCCAACAAAGCTCCATAATGCAGTAAACATATAAAACATGATTGATTTTATGAATTTTGAAGTGTTGCTAATAAGAATTGAAGCCTAATGAGAGGAAGGTCAAGCATGACGAGTCCACACACACACACACACACACACACACACACAGACGTACACGTGCTTGAGTAGGAAAGTAAACTACACTTTGAAAGGTTGAATAATTTCCTTCTATTATTTCAACACTAACGGGAGGATTTTCTTCATGTTGAATCTCTGCGGAAGGGGGGGGGGAGAGTTGTGTGTCCCTCCCTCCCTCCCCATAGAACGTTCGTATACTGTGAATGTTTTTCTATTATTTTGTAGACGTGTTTCTTGCTTTCATTATTATATATATTTGTGTGTACCTCCTGTAAACTCCTCCAGCTCCCACCTTTCATCACCACCACCTCACCTTTTTCCTTTCCTCCTTACAACCGACACCACCTCACCACCACCATCCTCCCTCACTGCCAACAATACCAACACCATCATCACCATCCTTCCTCACTCCCACCAACACCTTCACCACCACCACCATCATCCTCCCTCACTGCCACCAACACCTTCACCACCACCATCATCCTCCCTCACTGCCACCAACACCTTCACCACCACCATCATCCTCCCTCACTGCCACTAACACCTTCACCACCACCATCATCCTCCCTCACTGCCACCAACACCTTCACCACCATCCTTCCTCACTCCCACCAACACCTTCACTAGCATCAACTCGGAGACAGTACGAAATAATAATGGGTTCGGTTAGGTTTGGAATTGTCACATAATTATGTGACAATTCAATGTGACAAACAACGTGTCAACAAACAGACTACGTATTATAATAGTCTGTTTGTTGACACGTTGTTTTATGTGACAAGTGAAGCGAGTGTTGACATGAGCATTTATCATTTTCCTAGTTTACTTCGTGAGCTTCCAAATTCATTTCGTCATTTTTTTTTCAAATTTACTTCGTCAGTTTCCTATTTCTTTTCCACCAAGTTTTCCACTGGTAGAGGTGAACGCTGTACTATGTGATTGTCTTTGTTTTAAATACATTATCTGTGACGTCTTCTTCATCGTACAGTATTTATATATACATCTTTTCAGTTATTTGTGTACTGTAGATGTTCCTCGTTCTTACTTGTTGAATCGCATGAAATTGATATTGACGTTATTATTTTAATGAGATTTTTAAGTTCATGATCGCTATTGCTTTTGTTTTATTGTGATAGGTGTTGCCAAGCCGCTTCCTCTACACACCAAAACTACTCCCACCACCACCACCCTTAACTACCAACAACCCCCCCAACTACCACCACCCCCAACTACCACCACCCCCAACTACCACCACCCCCAACTACCACCACCCCCCAACTACCACCACCCCCAACTGCCACCACCCCAGATATTCAGTAACACGGTATTGGCTCTCACATTTTCTCGTTTATTTAGTTGACCAATAAATTGTCTCAACAGACATACTTCAACAGGAGAGTTACAGTGATTGAACTTTTGGCGATTTTTGTCGAGTATTAACCCAAAAATATCATCCTTATGTTTACAAATGCTTTTTTGTCTCATTTATTATTATATCACCAAGCTTCCGTCTCTCTCTCTCTCTCTCTCTCTCGCTCCACCTAAGAGAAAGACAGAGGGTGGGATCGAGGGAGGGAGGGAGGGAGGGAGAGAGAGAGAGAGAGAGAGAGAGAGAGAGAAGGTGGGAGGAAGAGAGGTAAAAGGCAAATTGTTGTCAGGTTGTGGTTAGTAGTTGTGGTGGTTAGAGTTAATAGGAGGTGATGGTTGCTGTTGTTGTAGGTAGTGGTAGTCGAAATGGTGTTGTAGTACGGATGGTAGTGTTGTGATTACTGGGAATGGAACTGGTTGGTTGTCAAAGTGTCAGTGGTCGTGGTGTCTGTTATGGTCATGGAGTTGGTCGTGTCGGTGGTATTGGTGTCGGTGGTGTCGGTGGCGGTCGTGTTGTCGGTGGTGGTCGTGGTGCCGGTGGTGGTCGTGGTGCCGGTGGTGGTCGTGCTTGTGGTTGTAGTGTCGGTGGTCGTGTCGGTAGTCGTAGTGCAGTAGTAAAAGGCACGTGAGATTCGTCTGTTTGTTGCACAACTTGGCCGTAATGGTGTGCTCCGTCAGGGCTGCGATGGGAGAAGGCTTATTCGCATCATTAAATTCAACACAATTGCACACACTGTGACTCAACGCCTGATGTAGCAAGTTAAACTGTAAGTGTGTGTGTGTTGCGCGTTTTGTTGGTTCCAACTTGGAGGGAATATTTATTTCAGAAATGGACCCAGAGGTAAGTCTGGAAACGTAAACAGGTTTGAAATAAACAGGAAAGATAAACACATTTTACGTTGAAACATTTAAAAACATTTGCAACATAAACAATCATAAATGAACATGTGATAATATTATTACCATAATATTTGTTATCTATTTCAAAGGATTTTCGCTCAAAAGATGATGTGGAAATTATTCTTGTAAAGTCTTTTATGTACTTGCCGGGGATTTTTCTTTCCTGAAATGTGTAAGTATAGTGTAATGGTGACATTTGTAGTCGGAAACAAAAACCGATGCAATATTTTTAGTTCGCGTCTACGAATAAAATGGGAATTATTGTAGGTATTGCGGCGTCGACTTGTGTCCACATTCAGCTGAAAAGTTTCCTCCCGTGACTACAGCGGCAACATGGAGCTTAACAGTCTCATATTACCTGGGTCCGGAACAACAAATTTGGCTCGTTATGATTTTCCACAACGGTAGTCCGAGTACAATTTACAGGTCATGTTGGCTGTCTTAAGTTTGTACCGCCACTTAGGTCATCTATTTACTTTGATGCATTCTATCATATCCAGTTACGGAATAAGGATAACTTGGGAACCTTTGAGAATATCAACTTTGTATATACATTCCTTGTTTGTTTTTATACTGTGAAAGTCATCTTACATTTATGAGGAACAAATTCAAAAATTGTACTGAGTTTGGTCGATATTTGTGTCTTTTTGGTGTCAGGAAATATAATGTGTTTCGATAGTCATTTGTTTTTCTTGTTTTTGCTTACGGATCTCTTGAAACATTGAGTAGATCTATAACTTGCTGAGGCCTTGAATGAGGTCAAGTTATGTGTTAATACGCGTCAAATCTTAGTGGATATTGAGCTGCTTGTAATAGTGTGTGTGGGGAGTGTGGCCACAACACAGGCTCTACTCGTTCTGGTTCTCGTTTTTATCCCCTGGTCGTACAGTGATCAGAGAGAATAGTTTTTTGCTCGTTGTATTTGTCTGGCGCATTGTGTGCTTATGAATACAGTATTATAAAAAAGGAGGTTAACTGAATTTTATGAAGTATGACAAAAGTAGTGAGTGTTGCCTTAAGATTCAGTTTAATTGCTGATTAATTAGTGTACTTACTAACCTAAGATATGCGTTTAAAGAACTTTGAAACGCAGGAATACATTAATACTCGTACGTCAACATCAGTTACATGAAGTCGAACAGAACTTGAATCTGTATTAAAGCACAAATTGTCGTTTGGTTCACATTTACCAAAAGTTGATCTAGACAACCACCTTTGGTAGCTCGACCTGTTTGCACCGTCTGCCACACTTACTTCCACCACAGCCACATAATTACCTAAGTTTATAATCTCTTCAGTAAATGTTAGATCTTCACACAGGATCCTTTTGAACTTAATTAACATTAACCGCACGTCGTTCAAGTCTCGAAGGTATGTGTACACACGATTAAAAAAGTATCTGCACATCGGGTGCGATGATTTCCTAAATGATCAATACACCTATGTTATTACGTAACCAGCAGCAACAATGAACCACGCTACACATTGTTGGAAAGATTGATCTGTTTCTTTCTGAATGTGCATATAATAACAATACTTACTGTGGATAAAACAGGAAATGTCGATAGCAACCGATATATGGCATTTTGCAATAGCCATCGTCTGTGGTCATTGTTTCGCGCGACATGTGCACATAATTTTTTTTGATCGTGTGTACATATTAAATAAGCTACCGCGATTTGGCATCCACGTATAGGTGTCTACGCTAGATGCTGAAGATATTCACACCTCGCCTTAGTATTTAGAGGGATGCTGTCTGTACCGTAAGGATCATTAACTTCCATGGCCGATTACTAGCCGCGCCCTAATTATATATATATATATATATATATATATATATATATATGGTAAATTTTTACTTTAGGACACGAGTTCCTAGGGGTTGACCAATATGTTTTTCCAGTGTATTTTGGTGTGTTTTAAGCTAATCTGACCTTCATTTTTTCGGAAATTTATAGTTTTTGCGCCCCCCCCCCCTTCCCCGAACAATAATGCGGGAGAGCCTGGGAAATCGGGGTTTTTGGGTGGGGGAGACAACGAGTCATCTAACCTAACCTAACCCCGATTTTGGAAAAAAAAAATATAGCTAATATTTATATATAATCGAAGAAGTCGCAGTTAATTCTTCTCACAACCTGCTAGGACCTTATTTTTATGTATTTATATGCACTGATAATTATACTTTCCCCAAATTAATACCGTGACAATATTGGCAATGTATTTTTTTCATACTTGTGAAGTAAATTACATATTAATCTAATAGCTTTTAACCAGACGCTCAGAGGAACTGTCAATCAAACACAAAAAAAATTATAAAAAATTATTTTTATCACTTAAATATTATTCGGGAATTGAAACAATAGCTTGAAAGATTAAAACAAATTCCTATCCTTTTAAATGAGTCACCAAAACACTATGTAAGAAAAAATTCAAATGAAAAGGATTTTTTATTCACTTTATTGAGGACGCAAAGAAAAACTTTCGACCTTTGTTATCCAGCTCATTAAGACCGCTTAGAAGAACTATTTTCCAAGTTATAAAAGAAGAAAATTGTCCCTTTATTTTCGGGACACAGCATCGTGTGACACATTTCGTTATTAAGGTCTGGCGAGGACTCTGCTTGGTGAAGGTCTTCTCTGGTCTAAGTCATAACTCGAGCCGAGGAGTAAAGCCGCTGTGCTCACTGGCGGCGGAGGAAGGCGAGTGGAGTATTTATGGTAATGGGTCAAATAAAGTGGAGTATTTATTTCAGTGGAGCATATGAAGAAGAATAGTCACGGAGTTTTGATCATAGACTGTTGAGTACACACGGTGGTAAAGGGAATGTGAGATAAAACTGTGTTTTTGTCTTACCTGTGTGTGTGAACTGTAGTACTCAGAATATTTTCGCCGTATATTGTATACCGTACTGTACACCGAGGGTTATACCGTATCATAAAATAATATTTATGAATATAAGTCACTCGAGGTGTTTTAACTTGTTAACGTGTAATGTTACGATAGTTTGGGAACATTTCAACACCTTGATTGGGGGTAAGTAGTTACAATATTTATCGTATTAGAGCAGGTGACTTGATGGTAAAAGAGAGGAAATAAATCATACCTTTAAACTGATGGAAGGAAACATTGATAACTGATATTTGATACAGCTGAAAATATTTTCATGAAAATGAAAACGATATTTGAGTTATTGATGAAATATGAATTGAGGAGGAAATGCAATTGTCTCTTTGTTTGCGGAATGTCAATAAACGCCTTCTGGTTGAGAACTGTGTGAAGCCACGATGTTATCAAAGGGGAAGCAGAGTGTGACTTCTGTATGTAAAAGATATGAGATATAGTTATTGATAGAGGGTTTTTGAGACGCACTTAAAATATTTGGGTGAAGGAGAAATAAAATGAAAATTATTACCTCTTGAAGCCGGAAGTGAGGTGTTGACCAGCTGTTAACACTGGTTCCTGTCTGTTGATATATGTGACGCTGATGGTGAGTGATAGACAGCTCGATAGTAATGTGTGACTATACAGTGAAATATATCCGCCATCTGTCGTCACTCTACACAGTCTTGGTAGTTTCATCGGTGACAACTATTTGTATCGACTGTCCACACCATCGATCAAGAGGTCGTATGGTGTGAGTGATGGGCAGCTGAAAAGTGTATACCCAAAACATGATGTACTGTGCTTACACCCATGTCAGCTACTTCCTGTCCGTTGTTTACCATGAAAGGAAGTCGGTTTATACCTACCATGAGATAGTATAACACGGCGCCTGTCGCTGTTTGGAAATGAACACTTCAAGTTTAGATAAGAGGCGTGGGGAACTGTTGTCTTGCCGTATTAGGGGCTATATGTAGTAATTCCATGTGATAATTACCTGGTGAGGTCAGTGCCAGGGTAGTAGAAGCGTGATGTGTCGGTGTCAGGATAGTGAAAACCTGGTGGGGTCAGTGCCAAGGGTAGTGAAGGCAGTACCTGGGTCGTGAGGACAGTAAGAGACAGTACCTGCGTCGTAAGGACAGATGAAGAGACCGTACCTGGGTCATAAGGACATATAGAGACAGTAACTGGGTCATAAAGACAGATACAGAGGCAGTACCTGGAACGTAAGGACAGAGGAAGAGACAGTACAGTATCTGGGTCGGGAGGACAGAAAGAGACAGTACCTGGGTCAGGAAAAGGGGAGGTGGCAGGTGGGAGCACTAGTCTAACACTGCCTATACCAGGATCGCCTCTAGTTTATGGAACAATATTAACAATTAATAGTCATTTGTCCTTATAACACCTTTTATAACTTGACTTATAAAATTTACTGCGTACGTCTGTGTCCGAGTACAACCCTAGAGCCTTGGTCATGGTTGTGGGTCTTTGTACAATGTAGTCTTCAGGATGACTTCATCAGGACGGGTTAATTGCAGGATAGTGGTTAACGGTAAAAATACTTTACAATTTGCAGAAGACCTGTTGTATTGCATCATTTCTTGCGCTGAAATATAAACATCGAGAGACGCTTCTCTGAACAGTACCTCAGGAAATACAGTATTTGGAATTTGAAATTTTCAAATATTATTTAATCTCATCATAAATACTGGGATCCACATGCAGTTGCACATAGAAAATACGCAAACGCTTGTGTATGTGTAATGTATTATGTTATATTTAACGAAAAAATTCTTTCAAGTACGTACACAGGCATAAGCACAAACACACACACACACTCACACACACACACATATGCGTGCGCGCGCAGGCACCTTCCCTCGAAGGCAGCAAATCCAGTTTTCTCGTACCGAAAAGAGGTTTGCTGAGCTCAGTGGGACATTAAGCGAGGAATCCGAAAATACGACCAGTGAATTTACCGAAGGGAGAGTAAAGGATGTGAGGGAATGAAGATGCCGAGAAAATGGTGAGCGAGGGAGAGGAAGAGGAAGATAAAAAAATATAGTAAAGGGAGGAGAGATGCTGTGTAAGTAGGCTGAGAAGGATGGACGAAATAAGGAGGCAGCTTTGAGGAACGATAATTATGAAGCAATGTTACGCTAGGATGGGTTACGCTAGGATGGGTTACGCTAGGATGGGTTACGCTAGGATGGGCTACGCTAGGATGGGCTACGCTAGGATGGGCTTCGCTAGGACGGGTTAGGTTTACTGTAAAGAGTTTAGGACACAATAGCCATCAACTTTGAGGATATCAAGGAGGGATGAAAAGGCTAACAGTATGAAGTGAGAGAAGATAACAGGCTAACAGTATGAAGTGAGAGAAGATAACAGTATGAAGTGAGAGAAGATAACAGGCTAACAGTATGAAGTGAGAGAAGATAACAGGCTAACAGTATGAAGTGAGAGAAGATAACAGGCTAACAGTATGAAGTGAGAGATGATAACAGGCTAACAGTATGAAGTGAGAGAAGATAACAGGCTAACAGTATGAAGTGAGAGAAGATAACGTATGAAGTGAGAGAAGATAACAGTATGAAGTGAGAGAAGATAACAGGCTAACAGTATGAAGTGAGAGAAGATAACAGGCTAACAGTATGAAGTGAGAGAAGGTAACAGGCTAACAGTATGAAGTGAGAGAAGATAACAGGCTAACAGTATGAAGTGAGAGAAGGTAACAGGCTAACAGTAAGGAAGTGAGAGAAGATAACAGGCTAACAGTATGAAGTGAGAGAAGATAACAGGCTAACAGTAGAAGTGAGAGGCTAACAGTATGAAGTGAGGAAGTGAGATAACTAACAGTATGAAGTGAGAGAAGATAACAGTAACAGTAACAGTATGAAGTGAGAGAAGATAACAGGCTAACAGTATGAAGTGAGAGAAGATAACAGGCTAACAGTATGAAGTGAGAGAAGGTAACAGGCTAACAGTATGAAGTGAGAGAAGATAACAGGCTAACAGTATGAAGTGAGAGAAGATAACAGGCTAACAGTATGAAGTGAGAGAAGATAACAGTATGAAGTGAGAGAAGATAACAGTATGAAGTGAGAAAAGATAACAGGCTAACAGTATGAAGTGAGAGAAGGTAACAGGCTAACAGTATGAAGTGAGAGAAGATAACAGGCTAACAGTATGAAGTGAGAGATGATAACAGGCTAACAGTATGAAGTGAGAGAAGGTAACAGGCTAACAGTATGAAGTGAGAGATGATAACAGGCTAACAGTATGAAGTGAGAGAAGGTAACAGGCTAACAGTATGAAGTGAGAGAAGGTAACAGGCTAACAGTATGAAGTGAGAGAAGATAACAGGCTAACAGTATGAAGTGAGAGAAGATAACAGGCTAACTGTGTGAAGTGAGAGATGATAACAGGCTAACAGTATGAAGTGAGAGATGATAACAGGCTAACAGTATGAAGTGAGAGAAGATAACAGGCTAACAGTATGAAGTGAGAGAAGATAACAGGCTAACAGTATGAAGTGAGAGAAGATAACAGGCTAACAGTATGAAGTGAGAGAAGATAACAGGCTAACAGTATGAAGTGAGAGATGATAACAGGCTAACAGTATGAAGTGAGAGAAGATAACAGGCTAACAGTATGAAGTGCGAGAAGATAACAGTATGAAGTGAGAGAAGATAACAGGCTAACAGTATGAAGTGAGAGAAGATAACAGGCTAACAGTATGAAGTGAGAGAAGATAACAGGCTAATAGTATGGAGTGAGAGATGATAACAGGCTAACAGTATGAAGTGAGAGAAGATAACAGGCTAACAGTATGAAGTGAGAGAAGATAACAGGCTAACAGTATGAAGTGAGAGAAGATAACAGGCTAACTGTGTGAAGTGAGAGATGATAACAGGCTAACAGTATGAAGTGAGAGATGATAACAGGCTAACAGTATGAAGTGAGAGAAGATAACAGGCTAACAGTATGAAGTGAGAGAAGATAACAGGCTAACAGTATGAAGTGAGAGAAGATAACAGGCTAACAGTATGAAGTGAGAGAAGATAACAGGCTAACAGTATGAAGTGAGAGAAGATAACAGGCTAACAGTATGAAGTGAGAGAAGATAACAGGCTAACAGTATGAAGTAAGAGAAGATAACAGGCTAACAGTATGAAGTGAGAGAAGATAACAGGCTAACAGTATGAAGTGAGAGAAGGTAACAGGCTAACAGTATGAAGTGAGAGAAGATTACAGGCTAACAGTATGAAGTGAGAGATGATAACAGGCTAACAGTATGAAGTGAGAGAAGATAACAGGCTAACAGTATGAAGTGAGAGAAGATAACAGGCTAACAGTATGAAGTGAGAGATGATAACAGGCTACCAGTATGAAGTGAGAGAAGGTAACAGGCTAACAGTATGAAGTGAGAGAAGATAACAGGCTAACAGTATGAAGTGAGAGAAGATAACAGGCTAACAGTATGAAGTGAGAGATAACAGAAATAAGGATAGGTAAAGTGAAGCTAGATTAGGTTAGGTTAGGTTAGGTGAGTAAGGGCTAGAGAGGGTAAGAGAAGGGAGGAAATGAGTTTTAAGTAGGATAAGAGGATAGATGGGATAAGGAAGAGGACACGGGGAAGGATAACAGGTTAGGATTGATGGATTAGTGTAGGAAGATAGTGAGGGAGGGAATGTTATAATGTAGTGGGCTATATTAGGGAAGGTGAGAGGGAGGGCGCAAGTGAGTGAGAGGGAATATGTGAGAGAGAGGGAATATGTGAGGGAGGGAATATGGGAGAGAGAGGGAATATGTGAGAGAGGGAATATGTGAGAGAGAGGGAAGATGTGAGAGAGAGAGGGAAGATGTGAGAGAGAGAGGGAAGATGTGAGAGAGAGAGGGAAGATGGGAGAGAGAGAGAGGGAAGATGTGAGAGAGAGGGAAGATGTGAGAGAGAGAGGGAAGATGGGAGAGAGAGAGGGAATATGTATGAGAGAGAGGGAATATGTGTGAGAGAGAGGGAATATGTGAGAGAGAGGGAATATGTGAGAGAGAGGGAATATGAGAGAGAGAGAGAGAGGGAATATGTGAGAGAGAGGGAATATGTGAGTGAGGGGGAATATGGGAGAGAGAGAGAGGGAATATGTGAGAGAGAGGGAATATGTGAGAGAGAGGGAATATGGGAGAGAGAGGGAATATGTGATAGAGAGGGAATATGTGAGGGAGGGAATATGGGAGAGAGAGGGAATATGTGAGGGAGGGAATATGGGAGAGAGAGGGAATATAGGAGAGAGAGGGAATATGTGTGTTAGATGTTCTGGGTAATAAGTTCTATATACAGGAGAGAACACAAACACCTGTATAGTTTTGTAGGTTCGGTTTACTGGATAAGAGTATGTACACAGAGGTGGGTAGCGCTGCTCCCTAGCTAAGGTCCTGGTCAACTACCATAGACGACGTATGGCAAGTGATACATTAGCAGCTTCCATACGTCGCCAGGCACATTAATTAAGCGTGTGGGATATGGTAATAACATTGCCACACGCTGCTAGCTAGGCTGAATAAATATAAATGGAGCACATACATAATATACATGCACAATACATAATCCAGCATACATAATATACATACACCTCCCTCCCCCCTATACGCTCATAGCAAAGTCTTGAGCGGACCTTTTCTTCTGGATCCGTTCTGAGCGTCGAGGGACTTCATCACTGGGAAGGGTATGGGACTCAACACTGGTGGCGGGGCCAGCAGAAGGCATTGTTACGGGGCGGAGAAAACGGCGGTTCCTCCACCACACACGGCCACTGGGTAACCGCACCTGGTAGTCCCGTGACCTGCCGAGACCCATGACTACGCCTACTTTGTCCCAACGTAGGGAGGTCGGGTCCTGAACACGGACTTGGGTGCCGACACTCAACCTGGGGAGAGAACGGGCGTGGTCGTTGTAGCGGGCGACGACGTCCTGAACACGTTCGGCGGCTCGGCGATCACAATCCTCTGTCTTGGCCTGCCACTCCTTGGAGAAGGATTGAGGGTGAGCAGGGACACAAGAACGAAGGGGGCGTCCATACAAAACCTGGGCAGGGGAGCGTCCGGTGTAGTTAGGTGTGTTGCGGAGTTCAAGAAGACCCCGGTCGAAGGCCTCGCAGTCAATATTCCCAAAAGGGGCCACCTTAAGGATGAGGTGCTTCAAAGATTTGACAGCAGCCTCAGCGTGGCCGTTGGACTGCGGGTAATGGGGCGATGACAACACATGCCGGACTCCCCATCGGTCGAGGAACACAGCAAAGTCCCGGCTTGTGAACTGAGGCCCTCCGTCGGTTCGCAGGCGTACAGGAACGCCCACGTCACGGAAGTAGTGGCGGAACTTGCTGATGGTGGCGGCAGACGTCGTGTCATTACCGCCCTTGATGACAACCGGCCAACCAGAGAGGCGGTCGACGATAACCAGGAAGGACTTTCCTGACACACAGAAAAAGTCGGCCGACACAGACTCAAAGGGGCGGGTGGGGTTGTCGTCACTCATGAAGGGTACCTGCTGCTGGCTGGGTTGTAATACGTGGCGGGGCTTACACACCTGGACAGCATTGGAGATGTCGGGGTCGATGCCAGGCCGGAACACAGTCTGTCGTGCACGTCGTTTGGTGGCCTCAGCTCCACGGTGACTGTCGTGAAGGCGAGCCAGGGCGTGGGGACGTGATGCAGCAGGGACAACTACCGAAGGAGAGGTGTCACTGGCCAGAGGTAGGGGTAGGGCGGCAGCAGGGTAGTTGCTGCTCCCTTCGTGCACCCTGTTGGCGTAATTTACCTCGAGAATCGGTGTTGGGAAGTCCTGGGAGATGATGGCCAACTCTTGACAATGTCTGTAGGACAGCAAGGGAGTCGGGACACCATTATGCACGTCAATCCAGGCCTGACACGACCTGTTGCCAAAGGTGACATGTGCATAGAGTGAACCCAGGGCTGGGGCCATCTGTGAACCATCTGCCATAAAGCGGAGGTCCTCGGGAGGCGGTCCTAGATCGCTTGGAGAGAGCCCCAAGCATCGCAAATGCTGGGGACCGATGACTGTAGCATCAGCGCCGGTGTCGGGCAACATCTGAAGACGGGATGACACACCGCCGTAGGTCACGATGACGCTGATGTACTGGGGGGCTTTGGTCCTGGGATGCGAGGAGTACACCCTCCTAAAATGGGTCGGGCTTTGTCCCGGGTCGTCGTGCCTCTGATTTGGCGACTGTGGGCGGCCCTCACTGGTAGAAGGGCGCCGAAGCTTCCGCCGACGCTGTCCCTTGGGTTCGTGGGTAGGGCAACACTTGTCATAGTGGCCCAGACGACCGCACACATTGCACTGTACGTACTTAGCTGGGCACCGCACTGTGAGCGACCAGTGGCCCATACGGTCACAACTGTTGCAGGTAGACTGAGCAGCTGGACATACCTGTGTTCCGTGCTGCTTACCACAGTTGTTGCAAAATGAACCGGGCGTGGACGTGGTGGGCGAAGGCGTAGGAGCAGACTTCTTGTCCTTCTTGTACCGGGAAACAGCGCGTACAGCTGTAGGGGGAGCTCGGATGGCAGAGGTGGCACACCTGGCAGCCTCATAGGAGCGACATATCGTCAACACATCCTGAAGAGAAGAGGAAGAGTCGAGGGAGGTGAGGCGTTGGACAAGTTCCTCGTCCTTAACACCCATCAGGATCACCTGCTTCAACTGGGTCTCCTCGCACTGCTGGTGGTGGCCTAAACATATATCTACCTCTTCCGAGGCTCTCTTAAGACGTACATAAAAAGCGTCAAAAGACTCACCCTCCATCTGTCTGCAGCTAAACAATTCCCTCCTGCGCAGAGCTTCATTCTGCTGTCCTTTGATGTGCCGTTGTAGAACGTCCAGTACCTCCTCTACAGACAGCGAAGAGGTTGGGGGTACCTGCAACGTATGTTCTAAGACACGCTGAACTTCCAAGGACAGGCACATACGCAGCTGGATGAGTTGTTTAGGCTGTGACAAACTCTGGAGATCCACCATTGTAGCATAATCAGCCCACCGCCGCCGCCATTCGCGAAAAGTCTGGAAATTTACATCAGGCTCCAAGATGGGCGGCGTTTGAGCTGCTGCTTTAGGTGGGGCTGGGGGGCGTGAAGGAAGCATGGATGAGGTATCTGAACCATTCAGTACCGAGGCAGTGTTAGAGCCAGGGGCTTGGTTAACAGTGAGGCGAGATATCAAGGCTTCAAACCGTGCACTGTCTTCCATTCTCCGTTGGTGGTCTCGTTCTGCCTCTGCTTGCCTTCTGTGCTCATCCGCCAAACGTCTGTGAGCTTCATCCTCGCGTCTCTCATCTCTCATAAACTTCATTAAGGCAATTATCTCTGGAGATAACGCTGAATGTTGAGGTGAAGGGCTGCGCGATGTTGTGGGAGCTGGGCCGGCCTGGTCATCCATCTCTGGGGGACTATCATCCGCTTGACTCATCCAGGCGCTGGGTCCACGGCTACGTAAGGCATGAGACATAACTACTTTATCTGTGTACTGTGTCTTAAATCAGTGTTGACCGGTCAGCCCGTCGTATCAACAAGATTTCAGACAAAAAATTTAATTAAATACACAGATAAGTAGGTTATATATATAAAATATATATAAGGAACCGCGCGGTCAGCAAGTGTTAGTACATGTATGTGTGTGTGTCCCAGGCAGGCAGCGTCTCGCCCCAGCTGTGAGGGAGGGGGGTGGAGGCGGCGCTGTGAGGGAGGGGGGTGGAGATAGGAGTAGCTCAGTCGCTCTCTGTAAACGGTCAGAGGAGGGTGCGCTGAGCTCTACACCCCACAAATGCCCAGAACATGCCGTATACCTTGGAAATCCGTTCGAACAAGGTCACACATGAATGGCACGAAACACACAATGCACTAAACACTTCACAGAAAATCACTGTCACTGACACTGCTCAAAGTTGCGAAATTCTTCGAGGGATGACGCGGGGTTGACCCAAGGCGGGGATCCATCAGCCGGCTTTCCACAAACTTGCACTAATCACTCGTAATAATCCAGTAAAACTACGCACTGCGCCATGTTAGATGTTCTGGGTAATAAGTTCTATATACAGGAGAGAACACAAACACCTGTATAGTTTTGTAGGTTCGGTTTACTGGATAAGAGTATGTACACAGAGGTGGGTAGCACTGCTCCCTAGCTAAGGTCCTGGTCAACTACCATAGACGACGTATGGCAAGTGATACATTAGCAGCTTCCATACGTCGCCAGGCACATTAATTAAGCGTGTGGGATATGGTAATAACATTGCCACACGCTGCTAGCTAGGCTGAATAAATATAAATGGAGCACATACATAATATACATACATAATACATAATCCAGCATACATAATATACATACAATGTGAGGGAGGGAATATGGGAGAGAGAGGGAATATGTGAGAGAGGGAATATGTGAGAGAGAGGGAATATGTGAGAGAGAGGGAATATGGGAGAGAGAGGGAATATGTGAGAGAGGGAATATGTGAGAGAGAGGGAATATGTGAGAGAGAGGGAATATGTGAGAGAGAGGGAATATGTGATAGAGAGGGAATATGTGAGGGAGGGAATATGGGAGAGAGAGGGAAGAAGGGGAGAGAGAGGGAATATGGGAGAGAGGAATATGGGAGAGAGAGGAATATGTGATAGAGAGGGAATATGTGAGGGAGGAAGCAGGGAGAGAGGGAATGTGAGAGGGAACAGTGGGGAGAGAGAGGGAATATAGGAGAGAGAGGGAATATGTGAGGGGAGGGGAAGTGGGAGAGAGAGGGACATGTGGGAGAGAGGGAAGGGAGAGAGAGGGAATATGTGAGAGAGGGAACAGGTGTGGAGAGAGAGGGAACATGAGAGAGGGAATATGTGAGAGAGGGAAGGGGAGAGAGGGAATATTATGTGAGGGAGGGAATATGTGAGAGAGAGGAACATGGGAGAGAGGGAATATGAGAGAGAGGGAATAGGGAGAGAGAGGGAATATGTGGAGAGAGGAATATGAGAGAGAGGGAATATGTGAGAGAGGAATAAGGGGAGAGAGAGGGAATATGAGAGAGGAGGAATATGTGACAGAGAGGGAATATGTGAGGGAGGAACATGGGAGAGAGAGAGGGAATATGTGAGGGAGGGAATATGGGGAGAGGAGAGAGGAAATATAGGAGAGAGAGGAATATGGGAGGGAGGGAAGGGAGAGAGAGGGAATATGTGAGAGAGGGAATATGAGGAGAGAGGGACATGGGGAGAGAGAGGAATATGGGAGAGAGGAATATGTGAGAGAGGGAATATGTGAGAGAGAGGAATATGTGAGAGAGAGAGGAATATGTGAGAGGAGTGGGAATGTGGAGAGCGAGGAGAGGAATATGAGAGAGAGAGAGGAACAGGAGAGAGAGAGAGGGAATATGTGTGAGAGAGAGAGAGGGAATATGTGAGAGAGAGAGGGAATATGTGAGAGAGAGGGGGAATATGTGAGGGAGGGAATATGTGAGGGAGTGGGAATGTGAGAGCGAGGGAGAGGGAATATGTGAGAGAGAGAGAGAGAGGGAATATGAGAGAGAGAGAGAGAGAGAGAGAGAGAGAGAGAGAGAGAGAGAGCTCTATTTAGGTGAGCGGGAGCTCTATTTAGGTGAGCGGGAGGGATTTATTTTTAGTTGATCACTTCTCCAAGGAAGGGAGAGGAGGAGGAGGAGGAGGAGGAGCTTGGAAGGAATCCTAGGATGGAGGGAAGGTTTTTAGACTAGTCTCCGCTAAGTCTGATGGGGCAAAATGAGTGTGTGTGTGTGTGTGTGTAAGAGAAAAGAAACAAACACACACACACACACACACACGAGAGGGAGAGGCGAAAGAACGGTAAGCTGAAGGTAGATGATGGAAAACGTGATGAAGAAGATAAATAACACAAAAGAGAGAATTTCATATTGCGTGTGTGGTTGTGAAGGAGGGAGAGAACAGAGAGGAGAATCGGATGTTTTAATTCATAACTTGTTGTAGATGTTTGGATGTGGTGTAGGGATGTAGGCTTGTGGACGATGGATTAGGGATGTGATGCTGGGTATGTGAGGTTTGGGATGTGAGGTTTGGGATGTGAGGTTTAGGATGAGTTGAGAATGAGAGATTTGAGATGTGGTTATGGGAATGTCAGAATGGGGATAAGGGGTTGGGTATGAGGGCTGGGGGTAAGGTGTTTGAGGATGAGGGCTCGAGATAAGGGGTTGGGGATAAGGGGTTTGGATGAGAGCTGGAAATAAGGGGTTGGGGATGAGGGGTTAGAATATGAGGTGGGGGGGATGAAGGATTTGAATTGTTATGGTTCTTGGATATGGCGTTGAGGATAAGGGGCTGGGAATAGAGGGTTAGAGCTTCCGGGATGAGGATGTAAGGATAGAAAGAAAGATGTTTGGGTGGTCCAGGCGAACAAGATGCGATGATAGTGGAAACATAAGGACGATAATGAAGGTAGGTGAAGAGGCCATTTGTTGTGTGAGGTAGCGGATGACAGAACGTTTGTTATGAATAAGGGAAGGGAGGGAAAAGGGCAGGGTTGTCATAAACGTTGATGGGGAGGAAGGAGGGAGGGAGGGAAGAGCTGTAGTAGAGAGGTTATGGGACAACCGCACCCAAGAACACCCCTCCCCCCCCCAAAAAAAAAAAATAAAAATAAAAATAAATAAAAAAGAGAATGAAATTAAATAAATGTGGTAGATTAGATATGAAAATAAAATAGAATAAGAGTACCTGTGTATATCCTACAATTAACAATACCCATGGCGAATGTGGATGAAAGACATGATGATGAAATGAAAAACAAACGCCGCCGGACATGTACACACAAAATTTGAGAGGTGAAAGAGAGAAAAATATGAATAGGTAAATAAACTGATAAGAAAACCCAATGAAGGAGAAACTTAACAGTGAAACGAGTTAGTTTTCGTATTCTTTCTTCTTCAACAATCAAAACCCAGAGGACAAAAAAACTGAAAATAGTGCACAGAATGTCTGGAACAAGCAAACTTTTTTTTCTTTTGACATCTTACCTTCAACGTCTTGGCCGGTTGTTTAGCCGGATTTTGAGCCGAAAGTTGCGAAATCTGGTTGAACAGTTCTTATAATGAGTTTCCAGTGACCGTCACCTGCCGTAATGGTATTTATTTTGGCCGAGTCTTGGCTATTTTGAAATGATACCTCCTTTGGTAAAGTCCTTCAGAGACCTAATGGAACCCTTGGTCAAGTGCTTCAAAGACATAGTGGAACCCCTGGTCGAATTATTCAGAGACCTAGTAGAACCACTGGTCGAGTCCTTCAGAGACCTAGTGGAACCTCTAGTCGAGTCCCTTGGAGACCTAGTGGAACCCCTGAGTGAGTTCCAAAGAACCCTATGAAGCCCCCCTCACCTTCCAAAACAGGTATTCCTGCAAGGGACCATGTGAATCATCCTTCACTAGTCAGTCCTCCTAAAGGTCAAGGGAACGTCCCGCACCATTTAGCAGATCTGCAAAGACGCCAGTGAAAGGGTAAACTGGAACCTCCTTTAAAAGAACGTTGTTGAAGAAAAATAAAATGAGTGTATTCCTGGAGCGATCCATTGTGTGGATTTTTTTTTTACAGATTGTCCCGGAGTCTCTCGTTAATGTGTTACGGGGAGCTGACCCCAACCTTGCCTGCCTGCCTCCCTCCCTCCATCCACACTCCCTCGCCTCCACGTTCCCTCCCTCCCTCTCTCCATCCCTCCCTCTCTCCATCCCTCCCTCTCTCCATCCCTCCCTCTCTCCATCCCTCCACACTCTTTCCCCACCCCCACGCTCCCTCCCCACCCCCACGCTCCCTCCCCACCCCCACGCTCCTTCTATCCACGCTCTCCCCTACCCTCCACGCATTCTCCCTACCCTCACGTTCTCTTCCTCCCTGCCCGCTCTCTCCCTCCCTCCCCGCTCTCTCCCTCCCTCCCCGCTCTCTCCCTATCTCGACGTTATCTCCCTCCCTTGACGTTTTCTCCCTTCCTTGACGTTCTCTCCCTCCTTCCACATTCTGTCTCTCCCTCTACGCTCCCTCCCTCCGTCTACACTTCCTCCCTCCCTTCCACGCTCACTTCCGATGTACCCACCTTTGCTAGCCACCCTATCTCCCTCGCCAACACTTCCCTCCCTTCCCCCTCCCCCTCCATCAGTTCCCCTCCCCCCACCAGACCCCCATTCCTGTCGATAAATCTACACTCCATACTGTATTATTAAACAGATTTCGTGAATTAGATCCCATGCAACATTTAAATATACAGGGTATATATTTTTTTAACC
>NW_024757733.1:0-27396 GCF_018991925.1 Homarus americanus
TCTCAACTGATTCGGTGTTTATACAGTTGAACCCCGATTATCTCAGGTACACTGCTGACACTGCCAGGTACACTCAAACACTGCCAGGTACCTCAGACACACCCCAGGTGCAAAGCTCTGCACCTCCCAGTAACACCAGACACCCCAGGCACACCTCTGACAATTCCAATTACACCTCCCACACCCCAGCCACACCCCTGACACTCCCCAGGCAAACCCCCGACACTCCCAGGCACACCAGACACCCCATGCACACTTCACATACCCAGGCACACACCTGACACCCCCAGGCACACCTCACAACTCCCCACCACAACCTCTGACACCTCCAGGACACCCCTGACACACTCCCAGGCACACCTCTGACACACCTCAGGAACACCCCATGACACCCCAGGCACACCCCTGACACCCCATAGCCACCCCACACTCCCTGGTACTCCCCTGACACTCCCAGGCACACCTCAGACACCCAGGTACACCTCTGACACCCCAGGTACCACTCTGACACACCCCGGTACACCCTGACACTCCCAGGCACACCTCTGACACCCAGCCACACCTCCGACATCCCACACACCCCTGACACTCCAGGTACACACCTGACACTCCCAGGCACACTCTGATACCCCAGGCACACCTCTGACACTCCAGATACACCTCTGACACTCCAAGTACACCAATCACACACTCCCAAGAGCCAACTCTTGACACCCCAGGCACAGCTCAGACACCCCTACACCTCTGAGACTCCCAGGTGCACTCCAGACACCCCAAGGCACTCAGACACCCCAGGCACACCTCTGAACCCCAGGTAGACCTCAGACACTCCCAGGTACACCTCAGACACTCCCAGGTCCACCTCTGACACTCCCAGGTACACCTCTGACACTCCCAGGTACTCCTTTGACGCTCCCAGGTACTCCTCAGACACTCCCAGGTACACCTCAGGCACTCCCAGGTACACCTCTGACACTTCCAGGTACACCCCTGACACTTCCAGGTACACCACTGACCCTTCCAGGTACACCTCTGACACTCCCAGGTACACCTCTGACACTTCCAGGTACACCTCCGATACTCCCAGGTACACATCCGATACTCCCAGGTACACCTCAGACACTCCCTGGTTCACCTGTGACACTTCCAGATACACCTCTGACACTCCCAGATACACCAATGATACTACCAGGTACACCTCTGACACTCCCAGGTACACCTCCGATACCCCCAGGTACACCTCCGATACTCCCAGGTACACCTCAGACACTCCCTGGTTCACCTCTGACACTCCCTGGTTCACCTCTGACACTCCCTGGTACACCTCTGACACTCCCAGGTACACCTCTTACACTCCCTGGTTCTCCCCTGACACTCCCAGGTACATCTCAGACACTCCCAGGTACACCTCTGACACTCCCAGGTACTACTCTGACACTCCCAGGTATACTTCTGACACTCCCAGGTACACCTCTGACACTCCCAGTTACACCTCCGACACTCCCAGTTACACCCCTGACACTCCCAGGTACACCCCTGACACTCCCAGGTACACCTCTGATACTCCCAGGTACACCTCTGACACTTCCGGATACACCTCTGACACTCCCAGCTCCACCAATCACACTCCCAAGTACAACTCTGACACTCCCAGGTACACCACTGACACTACCAGGTACACCGCTGACACTCCAAGGTACTCCTTTGATGCTGCCAGGTACTCCTCCGACACTCCCAGGAACACCTCTGACACTCCCAGGTACACCTCTGACACTTCCAGGTACACCGCTGACACTCCCAGGTACACATCTGACACTCCCAGGTACACCGCTGACACTCCCAGGTACACCGCTGACACTCCCAGGTACACCGCTGACACTGCCAGGTACACCTCAGACACTGCCAGGTACACCTCTGATCTCTGCACACCTCTGACACTTCCAGGATACACCCTGACACTCCCCATTTACACCAATCACACTCCCAAGCACAACTCTGACACTCAAGGTACACCACTGACACTACCATGTACACCTCTGACACTCCCAGGCACACCCTCTGACACTCCCAGGTACACCTCTGACACTCCCAGGTACACCTCGATACGCCCAGGTATGACCTCTGACACCCCAGGTACACCGCTGACACCTGAGGCACACCGCTGAAACTGCAAGATACACCTCTGACATTCCATGTACACTTGACACTTCCCAGGCACACCTCTGACACCCCGGCACACCCCAGACACTCCCAGGTACACCTCTGACACTCCCAGGCACACCTCTGACACTCCCAGGCACACCTCTGACACTGCAAGATACACCCCTGACATTCCAGGTACACCCCAGACACTCTCCAGGCACACCTCTGACACCCCAGGTACACCTCTGACACTCCCAGACACCTCTGACACCCCAGACACTATGACACCCCAGGTACACCTCCCCTGACACTCCCAGGCACACCTCTGACACTTGCAGCCATTTCATACACCCAGGTACACCTGACACTCCCAGGCACACCTCACATACCCCAGGCACACCGACACTTCCAGACACACCTCTGACACTCCCAGGTACACCTCTGACACTCTCAGGAACACCTACACTTTTACAACCTCTGACACCCCAGGCACACCTCTTACACTCCCTGGTTCTCCCCTGACACCCCAGGCACACCTCAGACACCCCAGGTACACCTCTCTGACACTCCCAGGTACTACTGACACACCCCGGCACCTCTGACACCCCAGGTACACCTCTGACACTCCCAGTTACACCTCCGACACTCCCAGTTACACCCCCTGACACTCCCCAGGCACACACCTGACACCCCAGGCACACCTCTGATACCCCAGGTACACCTCTGACACCTCCAGATACACCTCTGACACTCATGTACACCAATCACACTCCCAAGTACAACTCTGACACTCCCAGGCACAGCTCAGACACTCCCAGTACTACACTTGAGTACTCCCAGGTGCACCTGTGACACTCCCAAGTGCACCTCAGACACCCCAGGCACACCTCTGAAACTCCCAGTTACACCGCTGACACTGCCAGATACACCTATGACACCCAGGTACACCCTGACACTCCCAGTCACACCCCTGACACCTGGTCACACCTCTGACAATCCCAGGCACCCCAGGCACCCCAGGCACACCTGACACCCAGGTACACCCCTGACACTTCCAGGACACACCCCTGACACTTCCAGGTACACCTCTGACACTCCCAGGCACACCAATGACACTCCCAGGTACACCACTGACACCCTGGCACACCTCTGACACCCAGGCACACCTAGGACACTCCCCAGGCACACCAATGACACTCCCAGGTTCACCACTGACACCACCTGGTACACCCTGACACTCCAGGCACACCACTGACTCCCAGGCACACCTCCTCACACCCCCAGGCACACCTCTGACACCTCAGGAACACCTCTGACACTCCCAGATACACCAATGATACTACCAGGCACACCTCTGACACTCCCAGGCACACCTCTGATAATCCCCAGGCACACCTCCTGATACTCCCAGGAACACCCCAGACACTCCTGGTCCACCTCTGACACTCCCTGTTCACCTCTGACACCCCCTGGTACACCTGTGACAACTCCCAGGTACACCTCTGACACTCCCTGGTTCACCTCTGACACTCCCAGGTACACCCCAGACACTCAGGTACACCCCTGACACTCCCAGGCACTACTCTGACACTCCCAGGCACGCCTCTGACACCCCAGGCACACTCTGACACTCCCAGCCACACCTGACACTCCCAGTTCACACCCCTGATAACCTGTACACCTCTGACACTTCCAGAACCCCTGACACCTACTTCACACCAATCACACCCAGTTACACCAATCACACCCCAAGCACAACTCTGACACTTGCACACCACTGACACTACCATGTACACCTCTGACACCCCAGGCACACCTCTGACACCAGGCACACCTCTGACACTCCCCAGGCACACCCTCTGATACGCCCAGGTATACCTCTGACACTCCCCAGGCACACCGCTGACACCTCGAGGCACACCGCTAAACACTGCAAGATACACCTCTGACATTCCATGTACACCCCAGACACTTCCAGGCACACCTCTGACACTCCAGGAACACCCCAAACACTGGCACACCTCTGATACTCCCAGGTTCACCGCTGACACTCCCCAGGCACACCGCTGACACTGCAAGATACACCTGACATTCCATGTACACCTCAGACACTCCCCCAGGAAGACTCAGACACCCCCAGGTACACCTCAGAACTCCCAGGAACACTGACACCCCAGGCACACCCCTGACACTCCCAGGTACCCTTGACGCTCCCCAGGCACTCCAGACACCCCAGGGACACCCCAGGCACTCCCAGGTACACCTCTGACACTTCCAGGCAACCCCTGACACTTCCAGGCACACCCCGACACTTCCAGGCACACCTCTGACACTCCCCAGGCACACCAATGACACTCCCAGGTACACCACTGACACTCCCTGGCACACCTCTGACACTCCCAGGTACACACACAATCCCAGGCACACCTCTGACACTCCCAGGTACACCTCTGACACCTAGGACACCTCTGACACCCCCAGGCACACCTCTGACACTCTAAGGACCACCTCTGACACTCCCAGGCACACCAACGACACCCCAGGCACACCACTGACACCCCTGGTACACCTCTGACACTCCCCAGGTACACCAATGACACCCCAGGCACACCTCTGACACTTCAAGGTTCACCTCTGACACGGCACACCTCTGACACTCCCAGGTACACCTCTCTGACACTCTAAGGAACACCTCTGACACTTCCAGGTACACCTGACACTCCCCTGGCACACCAATGACACCTAGGTACACCTCTGACACTCCCTGGTAAACTCTGACACTCTAGCCATTCAATGACACACTCCAGGTACACCTCTGACACTCCAGGTACACCCTGACACTCCAGGCACACCAATGACACTCCCCAGGCACACCGCTGACCCCAGGCACACCGCTGACACTGCCAGGCACACCTCTGACACTGCCAGGCACCCCAGACACCCAGGCAAAGCCCAGACACCCCTGTGCAACACCAGACATCAGGTGCACTCAGACACCCACAGTGCACCTCTGACACCCCAGGCACACCTCTGACACTCCCAGGCACACCTCCGACACCCCAGGCACACCTCTGACACTCCCCAGGCACACCTCACACACCCAGGCACACCTTGAAACCCCAGGCACACCACATCCAGGTCACCCTCTGACACTTCCAGATACACCTCTGACACTCCCAGGTCACACCAATGATACCACCAGGTACACCTCTGACACTCCCACGCACACCTCCGATACCCCAGGTACACCTGATACTCCCAGGTACACCTCTGACACTCCCTGGTTCACCTGATACTCAGATACACCTCTGACACCCCAGGTACACCAATGACACTACCAGGTACAACCCTGACACCCCAGGCACACCTCTGACACTCCCCAGGCACACCTCTGACACCTCAGGAACACCTCTGACACCCCAGGCACACCTCTGACACTCCAGCACACCTCTGACACTTCCAGGCACACCCCCTGACACTTCCAGGTACACCCCTGACACTCCCAGGCACACCAATGACACTCCCAGGTACACCTCTGACACTCCCCTGGTACACCTCTGACACTCCCAGGCACACCAATGACACACCAGGCACACCTCTGACACTCCAGGCACACCTCTGACACTTCCAGGCACACCAATGACACTCCCCAGGCACACCGCTGACACTCCCAGGAACACCCTGACACTGCCAGGTACACCCCCAGACACTGCACACTTGACCCCCAGGCAAAGCTCAGACACCCCATCTCCCCAAACACTCCCCAGGCACACCCTTGACACTCCCAGGCACACCTCTCATACTCCCAGGCACACCTGACACTTCCAGATACACCTCTGACACTCCCAGGTACACCAATGATACTACCAGGTACACCTCTGACACTCCCAGTTACACCGCTGACACTGCCAGATACACCTATGACACTTCCAGGTACACCCCTGACACTTCCAAGCACACTCTGACACTCCCAGGTACACCAATGACACTCCCAGGTACACCACTGACACTCCTGGCACACCTCTGACACTTCCAGGCACACCAATGACACTCCCCAGGTAAACCAATGACTCCCAGGCACACCTCTGACACTCTCAGGCACACCCTCTGACACTTCCAGGCACACCTCTGACACTCCCCAGGTACACCTCTGACACTCCCAGGCAAACCTCCCCACACTCCCAGGCACACCTCTGACACTCCCAGGTACACCTCCGATACTCCCAGGCACACCTGATACTCCCAGGTACTCCTCTGACACTCCCTGGCACCCTCTGACACCCCAGGTACACCTCTGATACCCCAGGCACACCTCTGACACTTCCAAATACACCCTGGCACCCCAGGCACCCAATTATACCAGGTACACCCTGACACTCCCAGGTACACCTCTGATAATCCCCAGGCACACCACTGACACTTACGGATACACCACTGACAACCCCAGGCACACCAATCACACCCCAAGCACAACTCTGACACTCCCCAGGCACACCTCTGACACACCCAGGTACACCTCTGACACTCTAAGGAACACACTGCTGACACTCCAGGCACACCTCTGACACCCCAGGTACACCTCTGACACTTCCAGGTACACCCTGACACTTCCAGGCACACCCTGACACTCGGTGCACACCACGACACTCCCAGGCACACCTCTGACATTCCCTGGTACACCCCTGACACTCAAGTACACCAATGACACACCCAGGCACACCTCTGACACTTCCAGGCACACCCCTGACACTTCCAGGTACACCAATGACACCCCAGGCACACCCTGACACTCCCCAGGTACACCGCTGACACTGCCAGGTACACCCCAGACACTGCCAGGCACCCTCAGACACTCCCAGGCAAGCCCAGCACACCCCAGCAACACCAGACACTCCCCAGGTACACCTGTGTCACCCCAAGTGCACCTCTGACACCCCCAGGCACACCTCTGACACCCCAGGCACACCCGACACCCCAGGTACACGTCTGACACCCCAGGCACACTTTCACACCCAGGTACACCTCTGACACCCCAGGCACACCCTCACATACTCCCCAGGCACACCCTGGCACCTCCAGACACCTCTGACACCCCAGGCACACCTCTGACACCTCCTCAGGCACACCCCACACTCCCAGGTACACCTCCTGACACTCCCCAGGCACACATCTTACACTCCCTGGTACTCCCTGACACCCCAGGCACACCCCTGACACCCCAGGCACACCTCTGACACCCCAGGTACCACACTCTGACACACCCAGGTACACCTCTGACACTCCCAGGCACACTTGACACTCTCAGGAACACCTCTTGACACTCAGGCACACCTCTGACACCCAGGTACACCTCTACACTCCCTGGTTCTCCCCCACACTCCCAGGCACACCCCTGACACTCCCCAGGCACACCCCGACACCTCAGGCACACCTGACACTCCCAGGCACACCTCTGACACTCCCAGGTGCCAACTTGACACTCCCAGTTACACCTGACACTCCCAGTTACACCTCTGACACTCCCCAGGTACACCCCTGACACCCCAGGACACCTCTGACACTCCCAGGCACACCTGACACCTCTGATACACCTCTGACACCCCATGTACACCAATCACACTCCCAGGCACAACCTGACACTTAGGCACACCTGACACCCCAGACAGACCCCAGGACCCAGACACCCCAGGTACACCTCTGACAATCCCAGGCACACCCCAGGCACCCCCAGGCACACCTCTGACACCTCCAGGCACACCCCTGACACTAGGCACACCCCTGACACTTCCTGTCACACCTCTGACACTCCCAGGCACACCAATGACACCCCAGGCACACCACTGACACTCCCTGGCACACCCTGACACCCAGGCCACCAAGGACACCCCAGGTACACCAATGACACTCCCAGGTACACCACTGACACTCCCTGGCACACCTCTGACACCCAGGCACACCTCTGACCTCCCAGGCACACCTCTGACACCCCAGGCACACCTCTGACACCTCAGGAACACCTCTGACACCCCAGGCACACCCTGACACCCCCAGGCACACCTCTGACACCCTGGGCACGCCTGCACACTCCCCAGGCACACCTCTGACACCCCAGGCATTCCACCACATTCCCTGGTTCACCTCTGACACCGGCACACATTTGACACTCCCAGGCACACTCGATACTCAGGCACACCTGATACTCCCCAGGTACTCCTCTGACACTCCCCTGCACACCTTGACACCCAGGCACACCTCTGATAATCCCAGGACACCTCTGACACTTCCTAATACACCTCTGACACTCCCAGGCACACCAATGATACTACCAGGCACACCTCTGACACCCCAGGCACACCTCCGACTCCAGGTGCACACCTCCGATACTCCCCAGGCACACCTCAGACACCCCCTGTTCACCTCTGACACCCCTGGTTCACCTCTGACACTCTTCTGAACTCCCAGGCACACCTCTACACTCTGGTTTTCCCTGACACCCCAGGCACACCTCAGCACCCAGGCACACCTCTGACACCCCAGGTACTCACTCTGACACTCCCAGGTGCCTCTGACACCCCAGGCACACCTCTGACACTCCCAGTTACACCTCCGACACTCCCCAGTTACACCCCTGACACTTCCAGCACCCCTGATACCCCAGTACACCTCTGATATTCCCAGGCACACCTCTGACACTTCCAGATACACCCTCCTGACACTCCCAGGCACACCAATCACACTCCCAAGTACAAATCTGACACTCCCAGGCACACCACTGACACCACCAGGCACACCCCTGACACCCCAGGCACACCTCTGACACTCCCCAGGCACACCTCTGACACCCCAGGCACTGATACGCCCAGGCATACCTCTGACACTCCCCAGGCACACCGCTGACACTGCACACCGCTGACACTGCAAGATACACCTCTGACATTCCATGTACACCTCAAACACTTCCAGGCACCTGAGACTCCCCAGGAACACCTCAGACACTCCCCAGGCACACCTCTGACACTCCCAGGCAGCACACCTCTGACACTCCCAGGTACTTTACGCCCCAGGTACCTCCGACAATCCCAGGAACACCTCTGACACTCCCAGGTACTACCTCTGACACCTGAGGCACACCCCAGACACTGCCAGGCACACCCCAGACACCACCAGGCACACCCCAGACACCCCAGGCACAGCCCAGACACCACCAGGCACACCTCAGACACCCAGGTGCACACCAGGCATCCCAGGCACACTCACACCTCCAGGCACACCCCTGACACTTCCAGGCACACCCCTGACACTTCCAGGCACACCTCTGACACCCAGGCACACCAATGACACTCACAGGCACACCACTGACACTCCTGGCACACCTCTGATACCCCAGGCACACCAATGACACTCCCAGGCACACCTCTGACACTTCCAGGCACACCTCTGACACTCCCCAGGCACACCTCTGACACTCTCAGGAACATCCCTGACACCCCAGGCACACTCCTGACACCCCAGGTACACCTCTGATACCCCAGGTACACCTCTGACACTTACGGATACACCTCTGACACTCAGGCACACCATCACACTCCCAAGTACAACTCTGACACTCCCAGGTACACCACTGACACTACCAGATACACCTATGACACCCAGGCACACCCTGACACCCCAGCCACACCCCTGACACCTCAGGTAAACCCCTGACAACCCCAGGTACACCCAGGCACCCCAGGCACACCCTCTCAAACTTCCAGGCACACCCCCTGACACTTCCATGCACACCCTGACACTTCCAGGCACACCTCTGACACTTCCAGATACACCTCTGACACTCCCAGGCACACCAATCACACCCCAAGTACAACTCTGACACCCCAGTTACACAACCGACACTACCAAGCACACCTCTGACACTTCCAGGCACACCCTGACACTCCAGGCACACCTCTGACACTCCCAGGCACACCCCTGATACGCCCAGGTATACCTCTGACACTCCCAGGCACACCGCTGGCACTCCCAGGCACACCGCTGACACTGCAAGATACACCTCTGACATTCCACACCCCAGACACTCCAGGCAGGACTGCACCCCAGGCACACCTCAGACACCCCAGGCACACCCTCTGACACTCCCAGGCACATTTCTGACACCCCAGGCACCTTTGACGCTCCAGGCACTCTCAGACACCCCAGGCACACCTCAGGCACCCCAGGCACACCTCTGACACTGGCACACCACTGACACTTCCAGGCACACCCCTGACACTTCCAGGCACACCTCTGACACTCCCCAGGCACACCAATGACACCCCAGGCACACCACTGACTCCCTGGCACACCTCCTGACACTCCCAGGCACACCAATGACACTCCCAGGCACACTGACACTTCAAGGCACACCTCTGACACTCCCAGGCACACCTCTGACACCCAGGCACCTCTGACACCTCAGGAACACAGCTGACACTCCCAGGCACACCTCTGACACTCCCAGGCACACCTCTGACACTCCAGGCACACCCCTGACACTTCCAGGCACACCCCTGACACTCCCAGGCACAATAGACACCCCAGGTACACCTCTGACATTCCCTGGTACACCTCTGACACTCCCCACTCTACACCAATGACACACTCAGGCACACCCTCTGACACTTCCAGGCACACCCTGACACTTCCAGGCACACCAATGATACTCCCAGGCACACCGCTGATCCCCAGGCACACCGCTGACACTGCCAGGCACACCCCAGACACTGCCAGGCACCTCAGACACCCCAGGCAAAGCCCAGACACCCCCAGTAACACCAGACACCCCAGGTGACCCAGACACCCCAAGTGCACCTGACATTCCCAGGCACACCTCCTGACACCCCAAGCACACCTCCGACACCGGCACACCTCTGACACCCAGGCACATTTCACACACCCAGGTAACCTTGACACTCCCCAGGTACACTCACATACCCCAGGTCACACCTCTGACACCTGATACACCTCTGACACTCCGGTACACCAATGATACTACCAGGTACACCTCTGACACCCCAGGCACCTCCGATACTCCCAGGTACACCTCCGATAATTCCCCACACCTCAGACACTCTGGTTCACCTCTGATACTTCCAGATACACTTCTGACACCCCAGGCACACCAATGATACTACCAGGTACACTCTGATAATTCCCAGGCACATCTCTGACACCCCAGGCACACCTCTGACACTCCCAGGAACACCTCTGACACTCCCAGGCACACACCTGACACCCCAGGCACACCTCCTGACACCTATACCAACTCTGACACCTCCTGACACTCCAGGCACACCTCTGACATCCTAGGCACACTCTGACACTCCCTGGTACACCACTGACACCCCTGGCACACCTCTGACACTCCCAGGTACACCAATGACACTCCCAGGCACCACCTCCCAGGCACACCCCTGACACTTCCAGGCCACCTCTGACTCCCCAGGCACACCCCTGACACTCCCCAGGCACACCTCTGACACTAGAACACCTCTGACACTCAGGCACACCTCCTGATAACTCCCAGGTACTCCTCTGACACTCCCTGGCACACTGACACTCCCAGGCACACCTGATACTCCCCAGGTACACCTCTGACACTTCCAATACACCTCTGGCACTCCCAGGTACACCAATGATACTACCACGCACACCTCTGACACCCCAGGTACACCTCTGATACCCCAGGTACACCACTGACACTTCACGGATACACCCCTGACACTCCCCAGGCACACCAATCACACTCCCAAGCACAACTCTGACACTCCCAGGTACACCACTGACACTACCAGATACACCTATGACACTCCAGGCACACCCCTGACACTCCCAGCCACACCCCCTGACACCCCAGGCACACCTCTGACAATCCCAGGTACACCTCAGGCACTCCCAGGCACACCTCTGACACTTCCAGGTACACCCCTGACACTCTCCAGGCACACCCCTGACACTTCCACGTACACCTCTGACACTTCCAGATACACCTCTGACACTCCCAGGTACACCAATCACACTCCCAAGTACAACTCTGACATTCCCAGGTACACCACTGACACTACCACGTACACCTCTGACACTCCCAGGCACACCTCTGACACTCCCAGGTACACCTCTGACACTCCCAGGTACACCTCTGATACGCCCAGGTATACCTCTGACACACGCAGGTACACCGCTGGCACTCCCAGGTACACCGCTGACACTGCAAGATACACCTCTGACATTCCATGTACACCTCAGACACTTCCAGGTAGACCTCAGACACTCCCAGGTACACCTCAGACACTCCCAGGTACACCTCTGACACTCCCAGGTACATTTCTGACACTCCCAGGTACTCCTTTGACGCTCCCAGGTACTCCTCAGACACTCCCAGGTACACCTCAGGCACTCCCAGGTACACCTCTGACACTTCCAGGTACACCCCTGACACTTCCAGGTACACCCCTGACACCTCCAGGTACACCTCTGACACTCCCAGGTACACCAATGACACTCCCAGGTACAGCACTGACACTCCCCTGGCACCCTCTGACACTCCCAGGTACACCAATGACATTCCCCAGGCACACCTCTAAAACTTCAAGGTACACTTGACACTCCCCAGGCACACCTCTGACACTCCTGTGGCACACCTCTGACACTCTAAGGAACACCTCTGGATAGTCTCCCAGGCACACCAACAATGACACTCCCTGCACACCTCAGACACTTCCAGGTACACCCCTGACACTTCCAGGTACACCAATGACACTACCAGGTACACCTCTGACTCTTCAAGGTACACCTCTGACACTCCCAGGTACACCTCTGACACTCCCAGGTACACCTCTGACACTCTAAGGAACAACTCTGACACTTTCAGGTACACCCCTGACACTCCCTGGTTCACCAATGACACTCCCAGGTACACCTCTGACACTCCCTGGTACACCTCTGACACTCCCAGTTACACCAATGACACACTCAGGTACACCTCTGACACTTCCAGGTACACCCCTGACACTTCCAGGTACACCAATGATACTCCCAGGTACACCGCTGACACTCGCAGGTACACCGCTGACACTGCCAGGTACACCTCAGACACTGCCAGGTACTCCTCAGACACTCCCAGGTAAAGCTCAGACACTCCCAGTAACACCTCAGACACTCCCAGGTGCACCTGTGACACTCCCAAGTGCACCTGTGACACTCCCAGGCACACCTCTGACACTCCCAGGTACACCTCCGACACTCCCAGGTGCACCTGTGACACTCCCAGGTACACTTCTCACACACCCAGGTACACCTTTGACACTCCCAGGTACACCTCACATACTCCCAGGTACACCTCTGACACTTCCAGATACACCTATGACACTCCCAGGTACACCAATGATACTACCAGGTACACCTCTGACACTCCAAGGTACACTTCCGATACTCCCAGGTACACCTCCGATACTCCCAGGTACACCTCAGACACTCCCTGGTTCACCTCTGATACTTCCAGATACACCTCTGACACTCCCAGGTACACCAATGATACTACCAGGCACACCTCTGACACTCCCAGGTACACCTCTGACACTCCCAGGTACACCTCAGACACTGCCAGGTACACCTCAGACACTGCTAGGTACACCTCAGACACTACCAGGTACACCAATGATACTATCAGGTACACCTCTGACACTCCCAGGTACACCTCCGATACTCCCAGGTACACCTCCGATACTCCCAGGTACACCAATGACACACTCCAGGCACTCTGACACCTGCACACCCCTGACACTTCCAGGCACACCAATGTCACTCCCCAGGCACACCGCCACACCCCAGGCACACTCCCTGACACTGCCAGGCACACCAGACACTGCAAGGTACACCCCAGACACTCCCCAGGCAAAGCCTCCAGACACCTGTAACACCCCCTCAAACACTCCCAGGCACACCCTTGACACTCCCCAAGCACACCTCTCATACTCCCCAGGCACACCTCTGACACTTCCAGATACACCTCTGACACCCAGGCACACCAATGATACTACCAGGCACACCTCTGACACTCCCCAGGCCACTCCGACACTCCCAGGCACACCTCCTGACACTCTCCAGATACACCCCTGACACTCCCAGGTACACCTCTGACACACTCCAGGCACACCTCTGACAATCCCCATAGGCACACCACTGACATTACCTCAGGTACACCTCTGACACTCCCCAGGACACACCCCTGACTTCTGAACACTCTGACACTCCCAGGCACACCTCTGACACTCAGGCACACCCTGACACTCCCAGGCACACCCCTGACACCTCCAGGTACACCCCTGACACCCCAGCACACCACACCCCAGGTACACCCTGACACCCCTCTGGCACACCTCTGACACCCCAGGCACACCCTGACACACCCAGGCACACCTCTGACACTCCAGGCACACCCCGACACTCCAGGCACACCAAACACTCCCAGGCACACCTCTGACACTCCCAGGCACACCCCTGACACTCCCAGGCACACCTCAGACACTGCCAGGCACACCTCAGACACTCCCAGGTGCACCTGACACTCCCAGGCACACTGACACTCCCCAGGCACACTCTGACACTCCCAGGCACACCTCTGACACTCTGGTTCACCCCTGACACTCCCAGGCACACCCCAGACACCCCAGGCACACCTCTGACACCCCAGTACCACTGACCCCAGGTACACCTCTGACACTCCCCAGGTACACCACTGACACCCCAGGCACACCTCCGACACTTAGCCACACCCCCTGACACCCCAGGTACACCCTGACACTCCCAGGCACACCTGACAATCCCCAGGCACACCTCTGACACCTGATACACCTGACACCCCAGGCACACCACTGACACCCCAGTTACACCTCCGACACCCCAGTCACACCCCTGACACTCCAGGCACACCTCTGACACCCCAGGTACACCTCTGATAATTCCCAGGCACACCTCACACTTCTGGACACCGACACTCCCAGGCACACCAATCACACTCCCAAGCACAACTCTGACACCTGAGTCACACCACTGACACTACCAGACACACCTATGACACCCAGGCACACCCCCACACCCCAGTTACACCCCTGACACTCCCAGGTACACCTCGACAATCCCAGGCACACCCAGGCACTCCCAGGCACACCTCTGACACTTCCAGGCACACCCCTGACACTTCCAGGTACACCCCTGACACTTCCAGGCACACCTGACACTTCCAGATACACCCTGACACTCCCTGGCACACCAATCACACTCCCAAGCACAACCCTGACACCCCAGGCACACCACTGACACCACCAGGTACACCCTGACACTCCCAGGCACACCTCTGACACTCCCAGGCACACCTCTGACACTCCCAGGTACACCCTGATACGCCCAGGCATACCCCTGACACCCAGGTACAGCTCCTGACACTCCCCAGGCACACCCCACACCCCAGGTAGAATCAGGCACTTGCACACTCTGACACTCCCAGGTACACCAATGACACCCCAGGCACACCACTGACACTCCAGGCACACCTCTGACACCCCAGGCACACCTCACGACACCCCAGGCACACCCCCTGACACTCCAGGCACACCTCTGACACCCGGCACACCTCTGACACCTCCAGGCACACCTCTGACACCCCAGGCACACCTCTACACTCCCTGCTCTCCCTGACACTCCCCAGGTACACCTCAGACACTCCCAGGCACACCGCTGACACTGCCAGGCACACCTCTGACACCCCAGGCACACCTCTGACACTTCCAGGCACACCCTGACACTTCCAGGCACACCGCTGACACTCCCAGGCACAGCTGACACTTCCTGCCACCTCAGACTGCCACCTCAGACACTCCCCAGGCACAGCCCTGACACTCCCCAGCAACACCAGACACTGCACCCTGACACCCCATGCACCTCCTGACACCCAGCACACCTCTGACACTCCAGGCACACTGACACCAGGTACACCTCTGACACTCCCAGGTACACCTCTCACACACCCTGGCACACCTTGACACTCCCAGGCACACCTCTCACAAACCCCAGGACACACCTCTGACACTCCAGGTACACCCCTGACACTCCCATGTACACCAATGATACTACCAGGCACACTCCTGACACTCCCAGGAACACCTCCGGCACTCCCAGGAACACCTCCTGATAGGTACACCCTCAGACACTCCCTGGTTCACCTCTGACACTCCAGGTACACCTCTGACACTTGCACAACAAATGATACCACTCAGGCACACCTCTGACACTTGCACACCTGACACCCCAGGCACACCTCCGATACTTCCAGGTACACTCTCAAACATTCCCTGGTACACCTCTGACACTCCCTGGTTCACCTCTGACACTCCCCTGGTACACCTCTGACACTCTGGCACACCTCTTACACCCCCTGGTTCTCCCCCTGACACCCCAGGCACACCCCTGACACCCCAGGCACCTCCTCACATCCTAAGGCACACCCCGACACTTAAGGCACCTCTGATACCTCCAGGCACACCCCTGACACCTGACACATGACACCCAGGCACACACCAATCACACCCCAAGCACAACCTCACACCCCAGGCACACCACTGACACTACCAGGCACACATCTGACACTCCACGGTACCCCTTGACGCTGCGTACCTCTGACACTCCCAGGTACCCTAGACGCTGCCAGGTACCCGACACCCCAGGAACACCACTGACACTCCCCAGGTACACCTCACACTCCCAGGCACACCGCTGACACTCCCAGGTACACCCTGACACTCCCCAGGCACACCGCTGACACCGCCAGGTACACCTCTGACACTGCCAGGTACACTTCAGACACTCCTGCAAAGCTCAGACACCCCAGTTACACCTCAGGAAACCCCCAGGTGCACCTCTGACATCCCAAGTACACCTCTGACACTCCCCAGCACACATCTGACACCCCAGGCACACCGCTGACATTCCCAGTTACACCCCAGGCACTCCGGCACACCTCTGACACTTCCAGGTACACCCTGACACCCAGGCACACCGCTGACACTGCCTGGCACCACCCCCAGACAGGCACACCCCCTGACACCCCCAGGCAAGTCTCAGACACCCCAGTAACACCCCAGACACCTACAAGCACTCCACACTCCCAAGGCACCTCTGACACCCCAGGCACACCTCCGACACCCCAGGCACACCTCTGACACCCCAGGTACATTTCACACACCCAGGCCACCTTGACACTCACAGGCACACCTCATACCCCCCTGGTCCACCTCTGACACTCCCAGATACACTCTGACACTTGCACACCAATGATGCTACCAGGCACACCTCTGACATTCCCAGGTACACCTCCGATACTCCCAGGCACACCTGATACCCCAGGTACACCTCTCAGACACTCCCTGGTTCACCTCTGACACTCCTGTTCACCCTGACACTCTTGGCACACCTCTGACACTCCAGCCACACCTCCGACACTCCCAGTTACACCCCTGACACCCCAGGCACACCCTGACACTCCCAGGCACACCTTGATACCACAGTACACCTCTGACACCGGATACACTGACACCCCAGGTACACCAATCACACTCCCAAGCACAACCTGACACTCCAGGCACACCACTGACACTACCAGATACACCTATGACACTCCAGGTACACCCTGACACTCCCAGTTACACCCCCTGACACTCCCAGGTACACTCCTCTGACAACCCAGGTACACCCCAGGCACTCCCAGGTACACCTCTGACACTTCCAGGCACACCCCTGACACTCCAGGCACACCCTGACAATTCTGGGTCTCTGACACTTCCAGATACACTTGACACACTCCCCGCACACCCACCTCACACTCTACACAACCTGACACTCCCAGGCACACCACTGACACTACCAGGCACACCCCTGACACTCCCAGGCACCCCTCTGACACCCCAGGCACACCCTGACACTCCCAGGCACACCTCTGATACGCCCAGGCATACCCCTGAAACTCCCAGGCACACCGCTGACACCTCCCAGGCACACCGCTGACACTGCACATACACCTCTGACATTCCATGTACACCCTCTGACACTTCCAGACCTCAGACACCCCAGGCCACCCCAGACACACCCAGGTACACCTCTGACACTTGGCACACTCTGACACTCCCCAGGTACCTCCTTGACACCCCAGGCACACCTCCGACACTCCCAGGACACACATCTGACATTCCAAGGCACACCTCTGACACTCCCCAGGCACACCGCTGACACTCCCAGGAACACTTCCAGACACTGCCAGGCACACCTCAGACACCAGGCACACCAGACACTCCCCAGGCACAGCCTCAGACACCCCAAGGCACACCCCAGACACTCCCCAGTCACATCTCAGGCACTCCCAGGCACACCTCTGACACTTCCAGGCACACCCTTGACACTTCCAGGTACACCCCTGAGCACACCTTGACACTCCCAGGCACACCAATGTCACCCCAGGCACACCACTGACACTCCCTGGTACACCTCTGACACTCCCAGGTACACCCAATGACACTCCCCAGGCACCTCTGACACTCCAGGTACACCTCTGACACTCACAGGCACACCTCTGACACTCCCAGGCACACCCTCTGACACTCTGCAGGCACACCCCACACTCCCCTGGTTCCCTCCACTGACACAGGCACACCTCAGACACTCAGGTACACCGCTGACACTCCCAGGTACACTGCTGACACTGCCAGGCACACCTCAGACACTGCCAGGTACACCTCAGACACTCCCAGGTAAAGCCCAGACACCCAGTAACACCAGACACCCCAGGTGCACCTGTGACACTCCCAAGCACCTCTGACACTCCCAGGCACACTCTGACACTCCCAGGTACACCTCCGACACTGCACACCTCTGACACTCCCAGGCACACCCTCTCACACCCAGGTCACACCTTGACACTCCCATGTACACCTCATACCCCAGGCACCTCTGACACTTCCAGATACACTCTGACAACCCAAGCACACCAATGATACTACCAGGCACACCTCTGTCACCCCAGGCACACCTGATACTCCCAGGTACACCTCCGATACTCCCTGGCACACCTCCGATACCTGGGCACACCTCTGACACTCCCTGGTTCACCTCTGACACTCCAGATACACCTCTGACACCCCAGGTACACCAATGATACTACCAAGTACACCTCTGACACTCCCAGGTACACCTCTGACACTCCCAGGTACACCTCCTGACACTCTGGGAACACCTCTGACCAGCCAGGCACACCTCTGACACCCCAGGCACACCTCTGACACTTCCAGGCACACCCCAGACTTCCAGGCACACCTGACACTAGGTACACCAATGACACTTACACCTCTGACACTCCTGGTACACCCTCTGACACTCCCAGGAACACCCTGACACTTCCAGGCACACCTCTGACACCCCAGGCACACCGCTGACACTCCCCAGGAACACCCAGACACTGCCAGGTACACCCCAGACACACCAGGTACACCCAGACACCCAGGTACAGCCCACAGACACCCCAGGCACACCCCAGACACCCCAGGTACACCTCAGGCACTCCCAGGCACACCTCTGACACTTCCAGGTACACCCTGACACTCCAGGCACCCCTGACACTTCCAAGTACACCTCTGACACTGGTACACCAATGACACCCCAGGTACACCACTGACACTCCTGGTACACCTCTGACACCCATGACACCAATGACACCCCAGGTACACCTCTGCACCTCCAGGCACACCCCGACACCCCAGGCACACCTCTGACACTCTCAGGTACACCTCTACACTCCTGGTTCTCCCCTGACCCTCCCAGGTACACCTCAGACACTCCCAGGTACACCGCTGACACTCCTAGGTACACCGCTGACACTGCCAGGTACACCCCAGACACCGCCAGATACACCCCAGACACGCCCAGGCAAAGCTCCAGACACTCCAAGTAACACCTCAGACACCCCTGGTTCACCTCTGACACCCAGATACACCCCTGACACCCCAGGCACACCAATGATACTACCAAGTACACCCTGACACTCCCAGGTACACCTCTGACACTCCCAGGTACACCTCTGACACTCTCAGAACACCTCTGACACTGCCACGTACACCTCTGACACTCCCCAGGCACACCCCTGACACTTCCAGGCACACCCCTGACACTTCCAAGCACACCCCTGACACACTCCCAGGTACACCAAATGACACTCCCAGGCACACCTCTGACACTCCCCTGGTACACCTCTGACACTCCGTGCACACCAACGACACACTCCAGGTACACCTCTAACACCCAGGCACACCCCTGACACCCAGGCACACCATGATACTCCCAGGCACACCGCTGACACTCCCAGGTACACCGCTGACACTCCCAAGTGCACCCTGACACTCCCAGGCACACCTCTGACACCCCAGGTACACCTCCCGACACTCCCAGGCACACCTCTGACACCCCAGGTACACTCACACACCCAGGCACACATTTGACACCCCAGGCACACCCCACACCCCAGGTACACCCAGACACTGCCAGGCACACCTCAGACACACCCCAGGTAAAGCCAGACACCCCAGGTACACCTCTGACACTCCCAGGCACTTCTCACACACCCAGGTACACCTTGACACTCCCAGGTACATGTCTCACACTCCCAGGCACCCCTCTGCACACGATACACCTCTGACACTCCCAGGTTACAATGATACTACCAGGTACACCTCTGACACTCCCAGGCACACCGATACTCCCAGGTACACCTCCGATACTCCTGGATACACCTCAGACACCCCTGGTTCACCTCTGACACTTCCAGATACACTCTGACACTCCCAGGTACACCAATGATATTACCAGGTACACCTCTGACACTCCCAGGTACACCTCTGACACTCCCAGGTACACCCCTGACTCTCTCAGGAACACCTCTGACACTCCCAGGCACACCTCTGACACTCCCAGGACTCCGTTACTCCAGGAACACCTCCGATACTCCCAGGTACACCTCAGACACTCCCTGGTTCACCTCTGACACTTCCAGATACACCTCTGACACTCCCAGGTACCAATGATACTACCAGGTACACCTCCTGACACTCCCTGGTTCACCTCCCCAACCTCCCAGGTACACCTCCCTCACATTCCCAGGTACACCCCTGACCTCCCAGGTACACCTCTGATACTCCCAGGTACACCTGTGACACTTCCGGATACACCTGTGACACTCCAGGCACACCAATCACACTCCCAAGTACAACTCTGACAACACTACCAGGCACACATCTGGCCTCCCAGGTACACGCTGACATTCCCAGTTACACCTCAGGCACTCCCAGGTACACCTCTGACACTTCAGGTACACCCCTGACACTTCCAGGTACCCCTGACCCTTTCAGGTACACCTCTGACACTCCCAGGTACACTTCTTGCCTCCCGTTACACCTCCTGACATTCCCAGGTACACCGCTGACACTCCCAGGTACCTCTGACACTCCCAGGTACTCCACTGACATTCCCTGGTTCACCTCAGACCTCCCCTGGTTCTGCTTGGCTCCCAGGTACACCTCTGACATTCCCAGGTACCTGAATACTCCCAGGTACACCTCCGATTCTCCCCAGGTACTCTCATGACACTCCCTGGTACACCTCTGACCTCCCAGGTACACCTCAGATACTCAAAGGTACCTCTGACACTTCCAAATACCTCTGACACTCCCAGGTACACCAATGATACTACCAGGTACACCTCTGTCACGCCCATTTTGCACCTTCGATACTCTCAGGTACACCTCCGATACTCCCGGATACACCTCAGATACTCCCCTGGTTCACCTCCTGACACTTCCAGATACACCTCTGACACTCCCAGGTACACCAATGATACTACCAGGTACACCTCCTGACAATCCAGGTACACCTCTGATACTTCCAGGTACACCCTGACAATTCCAGGTACTGACACTCCAAGTACACCAATGACACTCCCAGGTACACCTCTGACACTCCCTGGTACACCTCTGACACTCCCAGGTACACCAATGACACACTCAGGTACACCTCTGACACTTCAGTTACACCCATGACGCTTCCGGGTACACCGATGATACTCCCAGGTCACCACGCTGACACTCTGGGCACCGCTGACCTGCCTATGGTACACCTCAGACTTGCTGCCAGGTACACCTCTGGTGCACTCCCCAGGTAAAGTTCAGACACTCCCAGTAACACCCAGGGACTCTCAGGTGCACCTGTGACACTCTAAGTGCACCTCTGACACTCCCAGGCAAACCTCTGACACATCCCAGGTACACCTCCGACACTCCCCAGGTACACCTCCTGACCTCCCCAGGTACACCTCTCATACTCCCAGGTACACCTCTGCCACTTCCTCTGACACTCTCACGAACACCTGCGACACTGGGTGCACCTCTGACACTCCCAGGTACCTTCCAGGTACACCCCTGACCTTCCAAGTACCTTGTCACTCCCAGGTACCTATGGCCTCCCAGGTACACCAGCACTCCTGGTACCTCCTGACCTCCCAGGTACACCAATGACACACTCCAGGTACACCTCTGACACTTCCAGGTACACCCCTGACACTTGGTACACCAATGATGCTCCCAGGTACACCGCCATGCTCCCAGGCACCCTCTGGCCTCCCAGGTGCACCTCCCGACACTCCCAGGTGCACCTCTGACACTCCCAGGTACCTTCTCCACACCCAGGTGCACATTGACACTCCCAGGTGCCTCTCATGCTCCCAGGTACACCTCAGGCACTCCAGGTACCTCAGACACTCCCAGGTAGCTCAGGCCTCCCAGGTACCTCTGACACTCCCAGGTGCCCTTCTCACACACCCAGGTACCTTTGACACTCCCAGTTACACGTCTCCTTACCAGGTACCTCTGACACTTCCAGACCACCTCTGGCTCCCAGGTACACCAATGATACTACCAGGTACACCTCAGCCTCCCAGGTACCTCCGTACTCCCAGGTACCTCCCGTGCTCCCAGATACCTCAGACACTCCCTGGTTCACCTCCTGACACTTCCAGATACCTCTGCACTCCCAGGTACACAATGATATTACCAGGTACCTCTGACACTCCCATGTGCCCCTGACTCTCTGGAACACCTCTGACCTCCCAGGTACCTCTGGCTCCAGGTACCTCTGGTGCTTCCAGGTACACCCCTGACCTTCCAGGTACACCCTGGCCTCCAAGTGCACCATGGCACTCCCAGGTGCACCTCTGGCCTCCCTGGTACCTCTGACCTCCCAGGTGCACCAATGACACCTCAGGTACACCTCTGACACTTCCAGGTACACCTGACACTTCCAGTTCACCAATGATTCTCCCAGGTACACCGCTGGCTCTCCCAGGTACACCTCTGACACTGCCTGGTACACCTCCAGACACTGCCAGGTACACCTCAGACACTCTCAGGTGCACCTGTGACACTCCCAAGTGCACCTCCCCAGCACTCCCAGGCACCCTCTGACACCTCCCAGGTACACCTCCACCTCCCTGGTTCTCCCCCTGGCCTCCCAGTTACCTCAGACACTCCCAGGTACACCTCCCGAGCCTCCCAGGTACTACTCTGTGCTCCCAGGTACCTCCCAACCTCCAGGTACACCACTGGCCTCCCAGTTACCTCGACACTCTCAGTTACACCCCTGACACTCCCAGGTACACCCCTGACACTCCCAGGTACACCTCTGATGCTCCCAGGTACACCTCTGACACTTCCGGATACCTCAGCACTCACAGGTACACCAATCACCTCCCAGAGTGCAACTCTGGCCTCCCAGTTACACCACCGGCACTACCAGATACACCTGTGACACTCAGGTACTGACCTCCCATTTACACCTGACCTCCCAGGTACACCTCTGACAATCCCGTGCACCTCAGGCTCCCAGGTACACCTCCAGCACTTCACTTCAGGCACACCCCTGACACTTCGGTACCCCCTGACTTCAGGTACACCTCTGACACTTCCAGATACACCTCTGACACTCCCTGGTACACCAATCACTCCCAAGTACAACTCTACCACCTCCCAGGTACACCACTGACACTACCAGGTCCACCTCTGACACTCCCAGGCACCTCTGACACTCCCAGGTACACCTCTGACACTCCCAGGTACCTCCTGATACAGGTATACCTCTGACCTCCAGGTACAGCTCGAACACTCCCAGGTACACCTCAGACACTCCCAGGTAGACCTCAGGCACTCCCAGGTGCACCTCTGACACTCCCAGGTACACCAATGACACTCCCAGGTACACCACTGACACTCCTGGTACACCTCTGACCTCCCAGGTACCTGCCAACCTCCCAGGTACACCTCTGACACTTGGTGCACCTCTGATACTCCCAGGTACACCTCTGACCTCCCAGGTACACCTCTGACACTCTCGGGTACACCTCTTACACTCCTGGTTCTCCCCTGACACTCCCAGGTACACCTCAGACACTCCCAGGTACACCGTGACACTGCCAGGTACACCTCTAACACTCCCAGGTACACCTCTGACACTTCCAGGTACACCCCTGACACTTCCAGGTACACCGCTGGCCTCCCAGGTACACCGCTGACACTTCTGGTACACCTCAGCACTGCCAGGTACACCTGAGAGCACTCCCAGGTAAAGCTCAGACACTCCCAGTAACACCTCAGACACTCCCAGGTGCACCTGTGACCTCCCAAGTGCACCTCTGACACTCCCAGGCACCTCCTGACACTCACAGGTACACCTCGACACTCCCAGGTACACCTCTGACCTCCCAGGTGCACTTCTCACACACCTGGTACACCTTTGACACTCAGGTACACCTCTCATACCCCAGGTACCTCTGACTCTTCAGGTCACCTCTGACACTCCATGTGCACCAATGATACTACCAGGTACACCTCTGACACTCCCGGAACCTCCGTTCTCCCAGGAACACCTCCGATACTCCCAGGTACACCTCAGACACTCCTGGTTCACCTCTGACACTTCCAGATACCTCTGACCTCCCAGGTACACCAATGATACTACCAGGTACACCTCTGACACTCCCAGGTACACCTCCGATACTCCCAGGCACACCTCCGATACTCCCAGGTACACCTCAAACACTCCCTGGTTCACCTCTGACACTCCCTGGTTCACCTCTGACCTCCCTGGTACACCTCTGCACTCCCAGGTACACCTCTTACACTCCCTGGTTCTCCCCCAGCCTCCCAGGTACACCTCAGACACTCCCAGGTACACCTCTGACCTCCCAGGTACTACTCTGACCTCCCAGGTACTCCACTGACATTCCCTGGTTCACCTCTGACACTCCCTGGTTCACCTTTGACACTCCAGGTACCTCTCATTCCCAGGTACCCCTGACCTCCCAGGTACACCTCTGATACTCCCAGGTACACCTCTGACACTTCGGATACACATGTGACACTCCCAGGTACATCACTGACACTACCAGGTACACATCTGACACTCCAAGGGTACTCCTTGACGCTGCCAGGTACTCCTCTGACCTCCCAGGTACTCCTTGAGCTTTGCCAGGTAATCTCCGACACTCCAGGAACACCACTGACACTCCCAGGTACCTCCTGACACTCCCAGGTACCATGACACTCCCAGGTACACCCCTGACCTCCCAGGTACACCGCTGACACTGCCAGGCACACCTCGAACCTGCCAGGTACACTTCAGATACTCCCAGGTAAAGCAGACACTCCAGTTACACCTCAGAAACTCCCAGGTGCCATGTTGCTCCCAAGTGCACCTCTGACACTCCAGGCACAACCTCCCGGTACACCGCTGACATTCCCAGTTACACCTCAGGCACTCCCAGGTACACCTCTGACACTTCAGGTACACCCTGACACTTCCAGGTACACCCCTCACCCTTCCAGGTACACCTCTGACACTCCCAGGTACACTTCTCACCTCCCAGGTACACCTCTGACATTCCAGGTACACCGCTGACCTCCCAGGTACACCTCTGACCTCCAAGGTACTCCTGACATTCCTGGTTCACCTCAGACACTCCCTGGTTCTGCCCAGCTCCCAGGTACCTCTGAGCATTCCCAGGTACACCTCCGATACTCCCAGGTACACCTCCGATTCTCCAGGCTCCTCGGCCTCCCTGGTACACCTCTGACACTCCCAGGTACCTCAGATACTCCCAGGTACACCTCTGACACTTCCAGATACACCTCTGACCTCCCAGGTACACCAATGATACTACCAGGTACACCTCTGTCACTCCAGGTACACCTCCGATGCTCAGGTGCACCTCCGATACTCCCGGATACACCTCAGATACTCTCTGACAATCCCAGGTACACCTCTGATACTTCCAGGTACACCCCAACCAATTCGGTACACCCCTGACCTCCCAAGTACACCAATGACACTCCCAGGTACACCCTCTGACACTCCTGGTGCACCTCTGACACTCCCAGGTACCAATGACACACTCAGGTACACCTCTGCACTTTCAGTTACACTGACTCTTCCAGGTACACCGATGATACTCACAGGTCCACCGCTGACACTCCCAGGTACACCGCTGATGCTGCCTGGTACACCTCAAACTGCTGCCAGGTACACCTCAGACACTCCCAGGTAAGTTCAGACCTCCCAGTAACACCCCAGACACTCTCAGGTTGCCTGTGACACTCCCAAGTGCACCTCTGCACTCCCAGGCACACCTCCGACACACAGGTACACCTCTGACACTCCCAGGTACATTCCATCACACCCAGGTACACCTGACACTCACAGGTACCTCTCATACTCCTGGTTCATCTCTGACACTTCCAGATACCTCTGACACTCCCAGGTACACCAATGATGCTACCAGGTACACCTCTGACATTCCAGGTACACCTCCGATACTCCCAGGCACACCTCCGATACTCCCAGGTACCTCAGACACTCCCTGGTTCACCTCTGCACTCCCTGGTTCACCTCTGACCTCCCTGGTACACCTCTGACACTCCAGTTACACCTCCGACTCCAGTTACACTGACACTCCAAATTGCACCTCTGACACTCAGGCACACCTCCGACACACCCAGGTACACCTCTGACACTCCAGGTACCTTCCTCACTCCCAGGTACACCTTTGACACACAGGTACACCTCACCCTCCCTGGTTCATCT
>NW_024757734.1:0-7202 GCF_018991925.1 Homarus americanus
CAGTCACACTCTGCTGCTGGTAGCTAGTAGGTGGTCGGCAGTAGCTGCTGCGGTACGATCACCATGGTGTGTCACAGGACAGTTAAATCGAAGACTATAGCGCTGTGTATAATAATTGCTACAGTGTGCAAAAAGAAGAAAAAACAGAAAATGGAATGGTGCAAGGAATGGTTATCTCAACGAAAAGTTAAGGGAAGTCATGCCGCGATTTTACGTGAACTTCAAGGTGAACATGAGAAAGACTTCACTAACTACATGAGAATGGACCCGGCAGCAAACGGTCAAACCACCAGGCAGACGGCCTTATCTGGTGATTTCGCTTGACCACGGGCACTCCGTTGGTTTGCCGGTCAATTTTGCCAGAACAACAGGCATTAAGCGAGTACCCGTCAGGCAGTGCTCGATCGTGTGGACGGGGCTTTAGATAAATGTGCCTGGCGATACCTGGAAGCTGCTAATGTACCACTTACCACATGTCGCCTGAGAGGTCAGAGAGAGGTCAGTTGACCCCTATAGGAGTGTAAGGACTACTTGGGCTTGTAAGCTCACCCTTGTATATTTCCGTTGAATAGAACCTACAGAACTCTACAGGTGTTTATGTTCGCTCCTGTAGTTAGAACCATGTACCCCGAACATCTCCAAGTGTGTAATTTTGTTTGAAGGAATTTTAGCTGAAGTGAAATTGCCAGAGTTTATCTGAAGCACTGTTCAGGGCCGGATTCAGGAGTGGGCAAAGTGGGCAGCTGCCCAGGGGCCTCCACAATCTGGGGGCCTCCACATATTACAATATTTTATTTATTTGTTATTCATTTGGATTATTTTTATTTTCATTCTTTAAAATTCATGTTTATCCATTCCATCACGTAAAACTATGTTCAGCAAGAAGCGTGATAGAAATTAGGCTAGCTACTCCTTAAAATTCATGAATACCCTACCTGGGTTTCCTATGAACCGTATATATTTTAATGAATGCTATTGTTTGTGTTGCTAACAATATACCGTATTTAGAATTCCACAAACATATATTGATTAAAAATGAACTGCATGGAATAACGAAATTGAGATTAAAAAAAAAACAAATAAAATATTTTTTTCATTATCACTTCCATTACGAATACCATCAGGGCGCTGTGTTTGTTGACAGTCGGTCGGAGGGGGTTGGGTCGTGTAGTATCTGCACACCGGTTGTCATGTGTCCGTCGATTAAAGAGGATACTTGCGTCACCCGTGAACTTCCCTCTATTCCTTCCTTCATCACCATCATATAAAATCATACTCGCTTCCCCCCCCCCAAAAAAAAATATTCATCCCAACTTAAAATTCACGTTTCCTGGCCACTGAGATCACCTATCCTGACCTTACCTTTACTTTGACCTGACCTGACCTCTCCAGAATGATGCCTTATACCTTATACCCAAACGATGTATACCCATACACCAAATGAAACTCGAAGAGACTGACTATAATGTGTGTGTGTGGATATTAATCTGTTATCATTCAATCAAAAGTTTATTAGGTTTTACAAAGTTGTTTTCATTTTAATGTGGACTGGAGACCCTGTATAATATAAGTTGACTAATACTATACTTATGAGTGGGAGTAAACACTAATTCACATCTCTCTCTCTCTCTCTCTCTCTCCAGTCTATTTCCCTCGTCTACTCTCTCAATAATATCATTCTCTCAATCTACATCTCTCTCTCTCTCTCTTTCTCTCTCCCGGAATATCAACAGTGAGTAAATATAAATAACCACACGATTTTACAGAATAGGGATATATATGTGTTAGAGAGAGAGAGAGAGAGAGAGAGAGATAAACTAACCATGGGACCTGATCTATCACTCATTTGAACCTAACCTAACCTAACCTCAACTATGCTTACAGAACCATTCCCCTCCATTCCCCCACCCCCCCTCGGCCCCCCAGCCCTTGACTGTAGGAGGAATGGGCGAGATAGGGCAGAAAAGGTCAACTGGGTGAGTATACACAAGGTCAACAGAGGTCAGGAGCCAAGAGGTACAGATCTCCGTGGGTCATGGTGGTCATACTATATAACTGTACTGTAGAAGGTATTGTTTCTCGCTCTCTCTCTCTCTCTCTCTCTCTCTCTCTCTCTCTCTCTCTCAGATAACCCCCAAGTTTGTTATGACTCTTCCTGGACAGTGTATTTTTATCTTCCAATAGGATATGTTATCGTGTATCTCTTGTTAGAACGAGGGAACAAATAATTTATTGAATAATGGCAGGTTGAGGGAGAGGGCGATGTACTGTACAGAACTAAACAAATAATTTTTTGGAAATACATTGTTTTTAACATTCAGTGCCATAATATTCTGACTTGTACTGTTTAACTATAATCTGCCTACGCTACCGTTCACGGGATGAATATGGGTGCACAATAAACTAGCCGCTGTATGTGGCAAAATTCAAAAGCGGATCCCCACCTTTTTTATTACATACTAGGAAACATCTCACACACACACACACACGTATAGATGATCAGTAAGGAGGAGCCTCGACCTGAGCCCTGACAGAACGTTACAGGTGTACTATTTCGTCAGGCCGCGGTGAGGAAGTATATGAGAGTGATTTTGGAAGTTATATTTATGTTCCATATAACATATTTATGGTTTATGTGTGTGTGTGTGTGTGTGTGTGTGTGTGTGTGTGTGTGTGTCTGTCTGTCTGTCTGTCTGTCTGTAATTATGTTAGCTTATGTTTGGTTAGTTATTAGTTGGAGTAAGTTGTCGTGGAGATTTGTCAGGTTAGGTTAGATTAGATGAGGTTAGGTTGTGTTAGATTAGGTTAGTTATTAGTTGGAGTAAGCTGGAGTTAAGATTCTTCTGGATATACAAAACACTAAAGTTATTATCCAGCGTAATCCTCCCACACACCCCAGCAAAATGATTCACAGTGGAGACTGATTAATGAATGCTTGTGTTGTGATAATAATTCCTCTTATTGATTAACGAACTTTAAATAAAATGGAACAAGGTTGAGTGATGGTTGTTGAACTGATATAGAAATGTTAAGTGGTAGTAGATATAGTGCAAAATACGTCATTGAGTGATACTGTAGTTGTGTAGTACCCAAGTTTGGTTCACTTGTATGTTACTGAGGAAATTATTCAATCAGGATTTTTTTACAAGGATGATTGGTGTACCTGAAGTTGATGATCGTTTTTTTCTTTTTTTTCTTTTTTTATTATTGTAATGGTTGCCCCTCCTGTAATGAGAGTGGCCAGGCCCAAGGGCCACCTAGGCGTGAATTTGTTTAAGGTGTTGAAGCTGTCGCCAACACAACAACCACACCCTGAGTTAATGAGCTGAGTGACCCAGTGTCAAGGAATAGTCCGTGGCCAACTGCACTGGCTAACCATTACCCCGTAACACGACGCGCGAATCGATTAACATCCAGGTCCCCAATTTCTGTTGGAGTAGATAGAGATAAATGACGCAAAGGAACTTTGCTCATGGTCTCTCTACCTGGAAATGGAACCGGGTTCATTCTTGCGAGGAGCAGGCAAACTGATGAATTACACCGATGTGTCGCCAACGTGTACACACACACACACACACACACACACACACACACACACACACACACGTCTCCTGAAGTAGATATGAGAGAGAGAGAGAGAGAGATCTAAGCAGCTTATTATCATCATACACCAACAGGAAGCGACAGACAGACACATCACAACCACCAAGTTTTTCTCAAATTAACATAATCTCTTGTCGTCGTGTCCGTGTGGCTGTCGTGTTTGTCAATCCAGCAATTTCTCTTCTTTCTTCTCTCTTGATTATTTCTTCTTTTATTTAATTTTTTTGTTGATTTTCGTCTTCATTTCTTCATTTAAAATTTTCGTGATTTCTTTCCTTCCCTCTATCCTTCTTTCTTTCCTTCCCTCTATCCTTCTTTCTTTCCTCGCCATCCTCTTTATTTTCACCCTTCCATCATCTTTATCAGTTTTTCAATTTTCCCTGTCTCCTTCCTCCCTTCCTTTTCCTATTCTCATCTTTCCTTCAACCTTCCCTCCTTCATAATTCCTCTTCATCTCTCCCTCTATTCCTTCCTTCATCACCATCATATAAAATCATACTCGCTTCCCCCGTCCCTCCTCCCCCCCCACCCAAAAAAAAAATATTCATCCCAACTTAAAAATTCACGTTTCCTGGCCACTGAGATCACCTACCCTGACCTTACCTTTACTTTGACCTGACCTGACCTCTCCCGAATGATGCCTTATACCTTATACCCAAACCATATATACCCGTACACCAAATGAAACTCGAAGAGACTGACTATAATGTGTGTGTGTGTGGATATTAATCTGTTATCATTCAATCAAAAGTTTATAAGGTTTTACAAAGTTGTTTTCATTTTAATGTGGACTGGAGACCCTGTATAATATAGGTTGACTAATACTATACTAATGAGTGGGAGTAAACACTAATTCACATCTCTCTCTCTCTCTCTCTCTCTCTCTCTCTCTCTCTCTCCAGTCTATTTCCCTCGTCTACTCTCTCAATAATATCTTTCTCTCCAATCACCATCTCTCTCTCTCTCTCTCTCTTTCTCTTTCCCAGATATCAACAGTGAGTAAATATAAATAATACGATTTTTACAAGAATAGGGATATATAGCAATGGTAGAGAGAGAGAGAGAGAGAGAGAGAGAGAGAGAGATAAACTAACCATGGGACCTGATCTATCACTCATTTGAACCTAACCTAACCTAACCGCAACTATGCTTACAGAACCATTCCCCTCCGTCCCCCCCCCCTCGGCCCCCCAGCCCTTGACTGTAGGAGGAATGGGCGAGATAGGGCAGGAAAGGTCAACTGGGTGAGTATACACAAGGTCAACAGAGGTCAGGAGCCAAGAGGTACAGATCTCCGTGGGTCATGGTGGTCATACTATATAACTGTACTGTAGAAGGTATTGTTTCTCTCTCTCTCTCTCTCTCTCTCTCTCAGATAACCCCCAAGTTTGTTATGACTCTTCCTGGACAGTGTATTTTTATCTTCAAATAGGATATGTTATCGTGTATCTCTTGTTAGAACGAGGGAACAAATAATTTATTGAATAATGGCAGGTTGAGGGAGAGGGCGATGTACTGTACAGAACTAAACAAATAATTTTTTTGAAATACATTGTTTTTAACATTCAGTGCCATAATATTCTGACTTCTACTGTTTAACTATAATCTGCCTACGCTACCGTTCACGGGATGAATATGGGTGCACAATAAACTAGCCGCTGTATGTGGCAAAATTAAAAAGCGGATCCCCGCCTTTTTTATTACATACTAGGAAACATCTCACACTCACACACACGTATAGATGATCAGTAAGGAGTTAGCCTCGACCTGAGCCCTGACAGAACGTTACAGGTGTACTATTTCGTCAGGCCGCGGTTAGGAAGTATACGAGAGTGATTTTGGAAGTTATATTTATGTTCCATATAACATATTTATGGTTTATGTGTGTGTGTGTGTGTGTGTGTGTGTGTGTGTGTGTGTGTGTGTGTGTCTGTCTGTCTGTTTGTCTGTAATTATGTTTGCTTATGTTTGGTTAGTTATTAGTTGGAGTAAGTTGTCGTGGAGATTTTTCAGGTTAGGTTAGATTAGATTAGGTTAGGTTGTGTTAGATTAGGTTAGTTATTAGTTGGAGTAAGCTGGAGTTAAGATTCTTCTGGATATACAAAACACTAAGTTATTATCCAGCGTAATCCTCCCACACACCCCAGCAAAATGATTCACAATGGAGACTGATTAATGAATGCTTGTGTTGTGATAATAATTCCTCTTATTGATTAACGAACTTTAAATAAAATGGAACAAGGTTGAGTGATGGTTGTTGAACTGATATAGAAATGTTAAGTGGTAGTAGATATAGTGTAAAATAAGTCATTGAGTGATACTGTAGTTGTGTAGTACCCAAGTTTGGTTCACTTGTATGTTACTGAGGAAATTATTCAATCAGGATTTTTTTACAAGGATGATTGGTGTACCTGAAGTTGATGATCTTTTTTTTTTTATTATTATTATAATGGTTGTCCCTCCTGTAATGAGAATGGCCAGGCCCAAGGGCCACCTAGGCGTGAATTTGTTTAAGGTGTTGAAGCTGTCGCCAACACAACAACCACACCCTGAGTTAATGAGCTGAGTGACCCAGTGTCAAGGAATAGTCCGTGGCCAACTGTACTGGCTAACCATTACCCCGTAACACGACGCGCGAATCGATTAACATCCAGGTCCCCAATTACTGTTGGGTAGATAGAGGTAAATGACGCAAAGGAACTTGCTCATGGTCTCACCCTGCCCGGAAATGGAACCCGGGTTCATTCGCTTGCGAGGCGAGCAAGCTGACAGTTACACCGTGTGTCGCCAACGTACACACACACAAACACACACACACACGTCTCCTGAAGTAGATATGAGAGAGAGAGAGAGAGAGAGAGAGAGAGAGAGAGAGAGAGAGAGATCTAATCAGCTTATTATCATCCTACACCAACAGGAAGCGACAGACAGACACGTCACAACCACCAAGTTTTTCTCAAATTAACATAATCTCTTGTCGTCGTGTCCGTGTGGCTGTCGTGTTTGTCAATCCAGCAATTTCTCTTCTTTCTTCTCTCTTGATTATTTCTTCTTTTATTTAATTTTGTTGTTGATTTTCGTCTTCATTTCTTCATTTAAAATTTTCGTGATTTCTTTCCTTCCCTCTATCCTTCTTTCTTTCCTTCCCTCTATCCTTCTTTCTTTCCTCGCCATCCTCTTTATTTTCACCCTTCCATCATCTTTATCAGTTTTTCAATTTTCCGTCTCCTTCCTCCCTTCCTTTTCCTATTCTCATCTTTCCTTCAACCTTCCCTCCTTCATAATTCCTCTCCATCTCTCCCTCTACTCCTTCCTTCATCACCATCATATAAAATCATACTCGCTTCCTCCCCTCCCCTCCCTCCTCCCCCCCCCCAAAAAAAAATATTCATCCCAACTTAAAAATTCACGTTTCCTGGCCACTGAGATCACCTACCCTGACCTTACCTTTACTTTGACCTGACCTGACCTCTCCCGAATGATGCCTTATACCTTATACCAAACGATATATACCCATACACCAAATGAAACTCGAAGAGACTGACTATAATGTGTGTGTGTGGATATTAATCTGTTATCATTCAATCAAAAGTTTATAA
>NW_024757735.1:0-20214 GCF_018991925.1 Homarus americanus
CCCTGTTGGGTGAGGTCTTGATTATATGTAGAAGTCCGAGTGCTTTATTGGGCTTATGAAATATATATTGATCCTCGTGTTTTGAAGCCGCATTTGGTAAAACGTTGCTCTCATCACGTAAGCGGCACGCGTGGTCCCCATTAGAGGTTCATGGCGCCATAAGGTCGTTGAACAGGCTTTGTGCGAAATATGGTAGAGTCTAGGACTGCTTTTATTGTCCTGGTTGCCCAGAGGTAGCGTTCCCCGGTCACAATTATAAGATCGTGGGTTCAAATCCTGGTGGGGTGAGGTGTTGATTATATGTAGAAGTCCGTGTGCTTTATTGGGCTAATGAAATATATATGGATCCTCGTGTTTCGAAGCCGCATTTGGTAAAAAGTTGCTCTGATCACCTAAGCGGCACGGGTGGTCTCCTATAGTGGTTCACAGCGCCATAAGCTCGTTGAACAGTCTTTGTGTGAAATATAGCAGAGTCTAGGACTGCTTTTATTGTCCTGGTGGCCCAGAGGTAGCGTCCCCCGGTCACAATTATAAGATTGTGGGTTCAAATCCTGGTGGGGTGAGGTGTTGATTATATGGAGAAGTCCGCGTGCTTTATTGGGCTAATGAAATATATATGGATCCTCCTTGTTTCGACGCCTCATTTGTTAAAACGTTGCTCTGATCACCTAAGCGGCACGGGTGGTCCCCATTAGAGGTTCACGGTGCCATAAGCCCGTTGAACAGGCTTTGTGTGAAATATAGCAGAGTCTAGGAATGCTTTTATTGTCCTGGTGGCCCAGAGGTAGCGTCCCCCGGTCACAAATATAAGATAGTGGGTTCAAATCCTTGTGGGGTGAGGTGTTGATTATATGTAGAAGTCCGTGTGCTTTATTGGGCTAATAAAATATATATGGATCCTCGAGTTTCGAAGCCGCATTTAGTAAAACGTTGCTCTGATCACCTAAGAGGCATGGGTCGTCCCCATTAGAGGTTCACGTCGCCATAAGCTCGTTGAACAGGCTTTGTGTGAAATATAGCAGAGTCTAGGACTGCTTTTATTGTCCTAGTGTCCCAGAGGTAGCGTTCCACGGTCACAATTATAAAATCGTGGGTTCAAATCCTGGTGGGGTGAGATGTTGATTATATGTAGAAGTCCGCGTGCTTTATTGGGCTAGTGAAATATATATGGATCCACGTGTGTCGAAGCCGGATTTGGAAAAACGTTACTCTGATCACCAAAGCGGCACGGGTGGTCCCCATTAGAGGTTAATGGCGCCATAAGGTCGTTGAACAGGCTTTGTGTGAAATATAGTAGAGTCTAGGACAGCTTTTATTGTCCTGGTTGCCAAGAGGTAGCGTTCCCCGGTGACAATTATAAGATCGTAGTTTCAAATCCTGGTGGGGTGAGGTGTTGATTATATGTAGAAGTCTGGGTACTTTATTGGGCTAAGGAAATATATATGGATCCTCGTGTTTCGAGCCGGATTTGGTAAAACGTTGCTCTGATCACCTAAGCGGGACGTGTGGTCCCTATTAGAGGTTCATGGCGCCATAAGGTCGTTGAACAGGCTTTGTGTGAAATATAGTAGAGTCTAGGACTGCTTTTATTGTCCTGGTTGCCAAGAGGTAGCGTTCCCCGGTGACAATTATAAGATCGTGGTTTCAAATCCTGGTGGGGTGAGGTGTTGATTATATGTAGAAGTCCGCGTGCTTTATTGGGCTAATGAAATATATATGGACCCTCGTGTTTTGAAGCCGCATTTGGTAAAACGTTGCTCTGATCACCTAAGCGGCACGCGTGGTCCCCATTAGAGGTTCACGGAGCCATAAGCTCGTTGAACAGGCTTTGTGTGAAATATAGCAGAGTCTAGGACTGCTTTTATTGTCCTGGTGGCCCAGAGGTAGCGTTCCCCTTTCACAATTATAAGATCGTGGGTTTAAATCCTGGTGGGGTGAGGCGTTGATTATATGCAGAAGTCTGCGTGCTTTATTGGGCTAATGAAATATATATGGATCCTCGGGTTTCAAAGCCACATTTGGTTAAACGTTGCTCTGATCACCTAAGCGCCACGGGTGGTCCCCATTAGAGGTTCATGGCGCCATAAGATCGTTGAACAGGCTTTGTGTGAAATATGGTAGAGTCTAGGACTGCTTTTATTGTCCTTGTTGCCCAGGGGTAGCGTTCCCCGGTCACAATTATAAGATCGTGGGTTCAAATCCTGGTGGGGTGAGGTGTTGATTGTATGTAGAAGTCCGCGTGCTGTATTGGGCTAATGAAATATATATGGATCCACGTGTTTCGAGCCGGAATTAGTAAAACGTTGGTTTGATCACCTAAGCGGCACGGGTGGTCCCCATTAGAGGTTCACGTCGCCATAAGCTTGTTGAACAGTCTTTGTGTGAAATATAGCAGAGTCTAGGACTGCTTTTATTGTCCTAGTGTCCTAGAGGTAGCGTTCCCCTGTCACAATTATAAGATCGTGGGTTCAAATCCTGGTGGGGTGAGGTGTTGATTATATGTAGAAGTCCGCGTGCTGTATTGGGCTAATGAAATATATATGGATCCACGTGTTTCGAGCCGGCATTGGTAAAACGTTGCTCTGATCACCTAAGCGGCACGGGTGGTCCCCATTAGAGTTTCATGGCGCCATAAGGTCGTTGAACAGGGTTTGTGTGAAATATAGTAGAGTCTAGGACTGCTTTTATTGTCCTGGTGGCCCAGAGGTAGCATATCCCGGAAACAATTATAAGATCGTGGGTTTGAATCCTGGTGGGGTGAGGTGTAGATTAAATATAGAAGTCCGCGTGCTTTATTGGGCCACGAAATATATATGGACCCTCGTGTTTTTGAAGTCAAGATTTGGTAAAAACGTTGCTCGATCACTTGCTGCACGGTGGTCCTATTAGAGGCCCACGCAAGCTACAAGCTCGTTGAACAGGCTTTGTGTGAATATGGAAGCAGAGTCTAGGACTGCTTTTATTGTCCTGTTGGCCCAGAGGTAGTATACCTCAGTCACAATTATAAGATCGGGTCTGAACCTGGTGGGGGTGAGGTGCGATTATATGTAGTCCGTGTGCTTTATTGGGCTAATGAAATATATATGGATCCTCGTGTTTCGAAGCCGCATTTGGTAAAACGTTGCTCTGATCACCTACGCGGCACGGGTGGTCTCCTATAGTGGTTCACAGCGCCATAAGCTCGCTGAACAGGCTTTGTGTGAAATATAGCAGAGTTTAGGACTGCTTTTATTGTCCTGGTGGCCCAGAGGTAGCGTTCCCCGGTCACAATTATAAGATCGTGGGTTTGAATCCTGGTTGGGTGAGGTGTTGATTATATGTAGAAGTCCGAGTGCTTTATTGGGCTTATGAAATATATATTCATCCTCGTGTTTTGAAGCGGCATTTGGTAAAACGTTGCTCTCATCACCTAAGCGGCACGCGTGGTCCCCATTAGAGGTTCATGGCGCTATAAGGTCGTTGAACAGGCTTTGTGTGAAATATGGTAGAGTCTAGGACTGCTTTTATTGTCCTGGTTGCCCAGAGGTAGCGTTCCCCGGTCACAATTATAAGATCGTGGGTTCAAATCCTGGTGGGGTGAGGTGTTGATTATATATAGAAGTCCGTGTGCTTTATTGGGCTAATGAAATATATATGGATCCTCGTGTTTCGAAGCCGCATCTGGTAAAAAGTTGCTCTGATCACCTGAGCGGCACGGGTGGTCTCCTATAGTGGGTCACAGCGCCATAAGCTCGTTGAACAGGCTTTGTGTGAAATATAGCAGAGTCTAGGACTGCTTTTATTGTCCTGGTGGCCCAGAGGTAGCGTTCCCCGGTCACAATATAAGATCGTGGGTTTGAATCCTGGTGGGGTGAGGTGTTGATTATATGTAGAATTCCGAGTGCTTTATTGGGCTAATGAAATATATATTGATCCTCGTGTTTCGAAGCCGGATTTGGTAAAACGTTGCTCTGATCACCTAAGCGGCACGGGTGGTCTCCTATAGTGGTTCACAGCGCCATAAGCTCGTTGAACAGTCTTTGTGTGAAATATAGCAGAGTCTAGGACTGCTTTTATTGTCCTGGTGGCCCAGAGGTAGCGTCCCCCGGTCACAATTATAATATTGTGGGTTCAAATCCTGGTGGGGTGAGGTGTTGATTATATGTAGAAGTCCGCGTGCTTTAATGGGCTAATGAAATATATATGGATCCTCCTTGTTTCGACGCCTCATTTGTTAAAACGTTGCTCTGATCACCTAAGCGGCACGGGTGGTCCCCATTAGAGGTTCACGGTGCCATAAGCCCGTTGAACAGGCTTTGTGTGAAATATAGCAGAGTCTAGGAATGCTTTTATTGTCCTGGTGGCCCAGAGGTAGCGTCCCCCAGTCACAAATATGAGATAGTGGGTTCAAATCCTGGTGGGGTGAGGTGTTGATTATATGTAGAAGTCAGTGTGCTTTATTGGGCTAATAAAATATATATGGATCCTCGAGTTTCGAAGCCGGATTTGGAAAAACGTTACTCTGATCACCTAAGCGGCACGGGTTGTCCCCATTAGAGGTTCATGGCGCCATAAGGTCGTTGAACAGGCTTTGTGTGAAATATAGTAGAGTCTAGGACTGCTTCTATTGTCCTGGTGGCCTAGAGGTAGCATACCCCGGTCACACTTATAAGATCGTGGGTTTGAATACTGGTGGGGTGAGGTGTTGATTATATGTAGAAGTCCGCGTGCTTTATTGGGCTAATGAAATATATATGGACCGTCGTGTTTTGAAGCCGCATTTGGTAAAACGTTGCTCTCATCACCTAAGCGGCACGCGTGGTCCCCATTAGAGGTTCACGGAGCCATAAGCTCGTTGAACAGGCTTTGTGTGAAATATAGCAGAGTCTAGGACTGCTTTTATTTTCCTGGTGGCCCAGAGGTAGCGTTCTCCTTTCACAATTATAAGATCGTGGGTTTTAAATCCTGGTGGGGTGAGGCGTTGATTATATGCAGAAGTCTGCGTACTTTATTGGGCTAATGAAATATATATGGATCCTCGGGTTTCGAAGCCGCATTTGGTTAAACGTTACTCTAATCAACTAAGCGCCACGGGTGGTCCCCATTAGAGGTTCATGGCGCCATAAGGTCGTTGAACAGGCTTTGTGTGATATATAGTAGAGTCTAGGACTGCTTTTATTGTTTTGGTGGCCCAGCGGTAGCATACCCCGGTCACAATTATAAGATCGTGGGTCTGAATCCTGGTGGGGTGAGGTGTTGATTATATGTAGAATTCCGAGTGCTTTATTGGGCTAATGAAATATATATGGATCCACGTGTTTCGAAGCCGGATTTGGTAAAACGTTGCTCTGATCACCTAAGCGGCACATGTGGTCCCCATTAGAGGTTCACACCGCCATAAGCTCGTTGAACAGGCTTTGCGTGAAATATAACAGAGTGTAGGACTGCTTTTAGTGTTCTGGTGGTCCACAGGTAGCGTTCCCTGTTCACAATTATAAGATCGAGGTTCTGAATCCTGGTGGGGTGAGGTGTTGATTATATGTAGAAGTCCGCGTGCTTTATTGGGCTAATGAAATATATATGGATCTTCGTGTTTCCAAGCCGGATTTGGTAAAACGTTGCTCTTATCACCTAAGCGGCACGGGTGGTCCCCATTAGAGGTTCATGGCACCATAAGGTCGTTGAACAGGCTTTGTGTGAAATATAGTAGAGTCTAGGACTGCATTTATTGTCCTGGTTGCCCAGAGGTAGCGTTCCCCGGTCACAATTATAAGATCGCGGGTTCAAATCCTGGTGGGGTGAGGTATTGATTATATGTAGAAGTCCGCATGCATTATTGGGCTAATAAAATATATATGGATCCTCGTGTTTCCAAGCCGGATTTGGTAAAACGTTGCTCTTATCACTTAAGCGGCACGGGTGGTCCCCTATAGTGGTTCACGGTGCCATAAGCTCGTTGAACAGGCTTTATGTGAAATATAACAGAGTCTAGGACTGCTTATAGTGTCCTGGTGGCCCATAGGTAGCGTTCCTCGGTCACAATTATAAGATCGTGGGTTCGAATCCTGTTGGGGTGAGGTGTTGATTATATGTAGAAGTCCGCGTGCTTTATTGGGCTAATGAAATATATATGGATCCTCGTGTATCGAAGCCGGATTTGGTAAAACGTTTCTCTGATCACCTAAGCGGCACGGGTGGTCCCCTATAGTGGTTCACAGCGCCATAAGCTCGTTGACAGGCTTTATGTGAAATATAACAGAGTCTAGGACTGCTTATAGTGTCCTGGTGGCCCATAGGTAGCGTTCCTCGGTCACAATTATAAGATCGTGGGTTCGAATCCTGTTGGGGTGAGGTGTTGATTATATGTAGAAGTCCGAGTGCTTTATTGGGCTAATGAAATATATATGGGTCCTCGGGTTTCAAAGCCACATTTGGTTAAACGTTACTCTGATCAACTAAGCGGCACGGGTGGTCCCCATTACAGGTACATGGCGCCATAAGGTCGTTGAACAGGCTTTGTGTGAAATATAGTAGAGTCTAGGACTGCTTTTATTGTCCTGGTGGCCCAGAGGTAGCATACCCCGGTCACAATTATAAGATCGTGGTTCTGAATCCTCGTGGGGTGAGGTGTTGATTATATGTAGAAGACCGCGTGCTTTATTGGGCTAATGAAATATATATGGACCCTCGTGTTTTGAAGCCGCATTTGGTAAAACGTTGCTCTCATCACCTAAGCGGCACGCGTGGTCCCCATTAGAGGTTCACGGAGCCATAAGCTTGTTGAACAGGCTTTGTGTGAAATATAGCAGAGTCTAGGACTGCTTTTATTGTCCGGGTGGCCCAGAGGTAGCGTTCCCCGGTCACAATTAGAAGATTGGCTTCAAATCCTGGTGGGGTGAGCCGTTGAATATATGTAGAAGTCCGCGTGCTTTATTGGGCTAATGAAATATATATGGATCCTCGTGTTTCGAAGCCGCATTTGGTAAAACGTTGCTCTGATCACCTAACTGGCACGGGTGGTCCCCTATAGTGGTTTACAGCGCCATAAGCTCGTTGAACAGACTTTGTGTAAAATATAGCAGCGTCTAGGACTGCTTTTATTGTCCTGGTGGCCCAGAGGTAGCGTTCCCCGGTCACAATTATATGATCGTGGGTTTGAATCCTTAGTGGTGTGAGGTGTTGATTATATGTAGAAGTCCGAGTGCTTTATTGGGCTAATGAAATATATATGGATCCTCGAGTTTCGAAGCCGCATTTAGTAAAACGTTGCTCTGATCACCTAAGAGGCATGGGTCGTCCCCATTAGAGGTTCACGTCGCCATAAGCTCGTTGAACAGGCTTTGTGTGAAATATAGCAGAGTCTAGGACTGCTTTTATTGTCCTAGTGTCCCAGAGGTAGCGTTCCCCGGTCACAATTATAAGATCGGGGGTTCAAATCCTGGTGGGGTGAGGTGTTGATTATATGTAGAAGTCCGCGTGCTTTATTGGGCTAATGAAATATATATGGATCCACGTGTTTCGAAGCCGGATTTGGTAAAACGTTGCTCTGATCACCTAAGCGGCACGGGTGTCCCCATTAGCGGTTCATGGCGCCATTAGGTCGTTGAACAGGCTTTGTGTGAAATATAGTAAAGTCTAGGACTGCTTTTATTGTTTTGGTGGCCCAAAGGTAGCATGCCCCGGTCACAATTATAAGATCGTGGGTTTGAATCCTGGTGGGGTGAGGTGTTGATTATATGTAGATGTCCGCGTGCTCTTATTGGGCTAATGAAATATATATGGACCCTCGTGTTTTGAAGCCGCATTTGGTAAAACGTTGCTCTCATCACCTAAGCGGCACGCGTGGTCCCCATTAGAGGTTCACGGAGCCATAAGCTCGTTGAACAGGCTTTGTGTGAAATATAGCAGAGGCTAGGACTGCTTTTATTTTCCTGGTGGCCCAGAGGTAGCGTTCCCCTTTCACAATTATAAGATCGTGGGTTTAAATCCTGGTGGGGTGAGGCGTTGATTATATGCAGAAGTCTGCGTGCTTTATTGGGCTAATGAAATATATATGGATCCTCGGGTTTCGAAGCCGCATTTGGTTAAACGTTACTCTAATCACCTAAGCGGCACGGGTGGTCCGCATTAGAGCTTCATTGCGCCATAAGGTCGTTGAACAGGCTTTGTGTGAAATATAGTAGAGTCTAGGACTGCTTTTATTGTCCTGGTGGCGCAAAGGTAGCATACCCCGGTCACAATTATAAGATCGTGGGTTTGAATCCTGGTGGGGTGAGGTGTTGATTATATGTAGAAGTCCGCGTGCTATATTGGGCTAATGAAATATATATGGACCCTCGTGTTTTGAAGCCGCATTTGGTAAAACGTTGCTCTCATCACCTAAGCGGCACGCGTGGTCCCCATTAGAGGTTCATGGCGCCATAAGGTCGTTGAACAGGCTTTGTGTGAAATATGGTAGAGTCTGGGACTGCTTTTATTGTCCTGGTTGCCCAGAGGTAGCGTTCCCCGGTCACAATTATAAGATCGTGGGTTCAAATCTGGTGGGGTGAGGTGTTGATTATATGTAGAAGTCCGTGTGCTTTATTGGGCTAATGAAATATATATGGATCCTCGTGTTTCGAAGCCGCATTTGGTAAAATGTTGCTCTGATCACCTAAGCGGCACGGGTGGTCTCCTATAGTGGTTCACAGCGCCATAAGCTCGTTGAACAGGCTTTGTGTGAAATATAGCAGAGTCTAGGACTGCTTTTATTGTCCTGGTGGCCCAGAGGGAGCGTTGCCCGGTCACAATATAAGATCGTGGGTTTGAATCCTGGTGGGGTGAGGTGTTGATTATATGTAGAATTCCGAGTGCTTTATTGGGCTAATGAAATATATATTGATCCTCGTGTTTCGAAGCCGGATTTGGTAAAACGTTGCTCTGATCACCTAAGCGGCACGGGTAGTCCGCATTAGAGGTTCACGGCGCCATAAGCTCGTTGAACAGGCTTTGTGTGAAATATACCAGAGACTAGGACTGCTTTTATTGTCCTGGTGGCCCAGAGGTAGCTTTCCCCGGTCACAATTATTAGATCGTGGGTTCAAATCCTGGTGGGGTGAGGTGTTGATTATATGTAGAAGTCCGCGTGCTTTATTGGGCTAATGAAATATATATGGATCCTCCTTGTTTCGACGCCTCATTTGTTAAAACGTTGCTCTGATCACCTAAGCGGCACGGGTGTCCCCATTAGAGGTTCACGGTGCCATAAGCCCGTTGAACAGGCTTTGTGTGAAATATAGCACAGTCTAGGAATGCTTTTATTGTCCTGGTGGCCCAGAGGTAGCGTCCCCCGGTCACAAATATAAGATAGTGGGTTCAAATCCTGGTGGGGTGAGGTGTTGATTATATGTAGAAGTCCGTGTGCTTTATTGGGCTAATAAAATATATATGGATCCTCGAGTTTCGAAGCCGCATTTAGTAAAACGTTGCTCTGATCACCTAAGAGGCATGGGTCGTCCCCATTAGAGGTTCACGTCGCCATAAGCTCGTTGAACATGCTTTGTGTGAAATATAGCAGAGTCTAGGACTGCTTTTATTGTCCTGGTGGCCCAGAGGTAGCATGCCCCGGTCACAATTATAAGATCGTGGGTTTCAATCCTGGTGGGGTGAGGCGTTGATTATATGCAGAAGTCTGCGTGCTTTATTGGGCTAATGAAATATATATGGATCACACACGTGTTTGAAGCCAGGTTGGAAACGTTACTCTGATCAACCCTAAGTAGCGCGGAACGTCACATTAGAGTTCATGGCGCCATAAGATCGTTGAACAGGCTGTGTGAAATATAGTAGAGTCTGGGACTGCTTCTATTGTCCTGGTAATGGTAAGTACTTATACGGTCACGCTTATAAGATCGTGAGTTTGAATCCTGGTGGGGTGAGGTGTTGATTATATGTAAGTCCGGCGATGCAACAAATCTCTAATATATATCGATCCTCGTGTTTCAAAGCCTGATTTGGTAAAACGTTGCTCTGATCACTTAAGCGGCACGGGTGGTCCTAATTAGAGGTTCACAGCGTCATAAGCTCGTTGAACAGGCTTTGTGTGAAATATAACAGTGTTTTGGACTGCTTATAGTGTCCTGGTGGCCCAGACTAGTAGTGTTCCCCAGTCACAATTATAAGATCGTGGGTTCAAATCCTGGTGGGGGGTGGTGTTGATTATATGTAGAAGTCGTGTGCTTTATTGGGCTAATAAAAAAATATGCCATGGATCCTCGAGTTTCGAAGCCGCATTTAGTAAAACGTTTCTCTGATCACCTAAGAGGCATGGGTCGTCCCCATTAGAGGTTCACGTCGCCATAAGCTCGTTGAACAGGCTTTGTGTGAAATATAGCAGAGTCTAGGACTGCTTTTATTGTCCTAGTGTCCCAGAGGTAGCGTTCCACGGTCACAATTATAAGATCGTGGGTTCAAATCCTGGTGGGGTGAGATGTTGATTATATGTAGAAGTCCGCGTGCTTTATTGGGCTAATGAAATATATATGGATCCACGTGTTTCGAAGCCGGATTTGGAAAAACGTTACTCTGATCAACCTAAGTGGCACGGGTTGTCCCCATTAGAGGTTCATGGCGCCATAAGGGCGTTGAACAGGCTTTGTGTGAAATATAGTAGAGTCTAGGACTGCTTCTATTGTCCTGGTGGCCCAGAGGTAGCATACCCCGGTCACACTTATAAGATCGTGGGTTTGAATCCTGGTGGGGTGAGGTGTTGATTATATGTAGAAGTCCGCGTGCTTTATTGGGCTAATGAAATATATATGGACCGTCGTGTTTTGAAGCCGCATTTGGTAAAACGTTGCTCTGATCACCTAAGCGGCACGGGTGTCCCCATTAGAGGTTCATGGCGCCATTAGGTCGTTGAACAGGCTTTGTGTGAAATATAGTAAAGTCTAGGACTGCTTTTATTGTTTTGGTGGCCCAAAGGTAGCATGCCCCGGTCACAATTATAAGATCGTGGGTTTGAATCCTGGTGGGGTGATGTGTTGATTATATGTAGAAGTCCGCGTGCTCTTATTGGGCTAATGAAATATATATGGACCCTCGTGTTTTGAAGCTGCATTTGGTAAAACGTTGCTCTCATCACCTAAGCGGCACGCGTGGTCCCCATTAGAGGTTCACGGAGCCATAAGCTCGTTGAACAGGCTTTGTGTGAAATATAGCAGAGTCTAGGACTGCTTTTATTTTCCTGGTGGCTCAGAGGTAGCGTTCCCCTTTCACAATTATAAGATCGTAGGTTTTAAATCCTGGTGGGGTGAGGCGTTGATTATATGCAGAAGTCTGCGTACTTTATTGGGCTAATGAAATATATATGGATCCTCGGGTTTCGAAGCCGCATTTGGTTAAACGTTACTCTAATCACCTAAGCGGCACGGGTGGTCCGCATTAGAGGTTCATTGCGCCATAAGGTCGTTGAACAGGCTTTGTGTGAAATATAGTAGAGTCTAGGACTGCTTTTATTGTCCTGGTGGCCCAGCGGTAGCATACCGCGGTCACAATTATAAGATCGTGGGTTCAAATACTGGTGGGGTGAGGTGTTGATTATATGTAGAAGTCCGAGTGCTTTATTGGGCTAATGAAATATATATGGATCCACGTGTTTCGAAGCCGGATTTGGTAAAACGTTGCTCTGATCACCTAAGCGGCACAGGTGGTCCCCATTAGAGGTTCATCGCGCCATAAGGTCGTTGAACAGACTTTGTGTGAAATATAGATGAGTCTAGAACTGCTTATAGTGTCCTGGTGGCCCATAGGTATCGTTCCTTTTTCACAATTGTAAGATCGTGGGTTTGAATCCTGGTGGGTTTAGGTGTTGATTATATGTAGAAGTCCGCGTGCTTTATTGGGCTAATGAAATATATATGGACCCTCGTGTTTTGAAACCGCATTTGGTAAAACGTTGCTCTGATCACCTAAGCGGCACGGGTGGTCCCCATTAGAGGTTCACGGCGACATAAGCTCGCTGAACAGGCTTTGTGTGAAATATAGCAGAGTCTAGGACTGCTTTTATTTTCCTGGAGGCCCAGAGATAGCGTTCCCCGGTCACAATTATATGATCGTGGGTTTAAATCCTGGTGGGGTGAGGTGTTGATTTTATGTAGAAGTCTGCGTGCTTTATTGGGCTAATGAAATATATATGGATCCTCGCGTTTCCAAGCCGGATTTGGTAAAACGTTGCTCTGATCTCCTAAACGGCACATGTGGTCCCCATTAGAGGTTCACACCGCCATAAGCTCGTTGAACAGGCTTTGTGTGAAATATGGTAGAGTCTAGGACTGCTTTTATTGTCCTGGCTGCCCAGAGGTAGCGTTCCCCGGTCACATTTATAAGATCGTGGGTTCAAATCCTGGTGGGGTGAGGTGCTGATTATATGTAGAAGTCCGCCTACTCTATTGGTCTAATGAAATATATATGGATCCTCGTGTTTCCAAGCCGGATTTGGTAAAATGTTGCTGTTATCACCTAAGCGGCACGGGTGGTCCCCATTAGAGGTTCATGGCACTATAAGGTCGTTGAACAGCCTTTGTGTGAAATATAGTAGAGTCTAGGACTGCATTTATTGTCCTGGTTGCCCAGAGGTAGCGTTCCCCGGTCACAATTATAAGATCGTGGGTTCCAATCCTCGTGGGGTGAGGTGTTGATTATATATAGAAGTCCGCATGCATTATTGGGCTAATGAAATATATATGGATCCTCGTGTTTCCAAGCCGAATTTGGTAAAACGTTGCTCTTATCACCTAAGCGGCACGGGTGGTCCCCTATAGTGGTTCACGGTGCCATAAGCTCGTTGAACAGGCTTTATGTGAAATATAACAGAGTCTAGGACTGCTTATAGTGTCCTGGTGGCCCATAGGTAGCGTTCCTCGGTCACAATTATAAGATCGTGGGTTCGAATCCTGGTGGGGTGAGGTGTTGATTATATGTAGAAGTCCGCGTGCGTTATTGGGCTAATGAAATATATATGGATCCTCGTGTATCGAAGCCGGATTTGGTAAAACGTTGCTCTGATCACCTATGCGGCACGGGTGGTCCCCATTAGAGGTTCACAGCGCCATAAGCTCGTTGAACTGGCTTTGTGTGAAATATAGCAGAGTCTAGGACTGCTTTTATTGTCCTGGTGGCCCAGAGGTAGCGTTCCCCGGTCACAATTATAAGATCGTGGGTTTGAATCCTGGTGGGGTGAGGTGTTGATTATATGTAGAAGTCCGCGTGCTTTATTGGTCTAATGAAATATATATGGACCCTCGTGTTTTGAAGCCGCATTTGGTAAAACGTTGCTCTGATCACCTAAGCGGCACGGGTGGTCCCCATTAGAGGTTCACGGCGACATAAGCTCGTTGAACAGGCTTTGTGTGAAATATAGCAGAGTCTAGGACTGCTTTTATTTTCCTGGAGGCTCAGAGGTAGCGTTCCCCGGTCACAATTATAAGATCGTGGGTTTGAATCCTGGTGGGGTGAGGTGTTGATTATATGTAAGTCCGAGTGCTTTATTAGATAATAAATAAAATGCTGGATCCTCGTGTTCCAAACCGGATTTGGTAAAACGTTCTCCTGATCACCTATAGCGGCACAGGTGGTCCCCATTAGAGGTTCATGGCGCCATAAGGTCGTTGAACAGGCTTTGTGTAAAATATAGTAGAATCTAGGACTGCTTTTATTGTCCTGGTTGCCCAGAGGTAGCGTTCCCTAGTCACAATTATAAGATAGTGGGTTCAAATCCTGGTGGGCTGAGGTGTTGATTATATGTAGAAGTCCGCGTGCTTTATTGTGCTAATGAAATATCTATGGATCCTCGTGTTTCCAAGCCGGATTTGGTAAAACGTTGCTCCTATCACCTAAGCGGCACAGGTGGTCCCCATTAGAGGTTCATCGCGCCATAAGGTCGTTGAACAGGCTTTATTATTGAAATATAGCAAGTCTAGGACTGCTTTTATTGTCCTGGTGGCCCAAGTGGCGTTCCCGGTCACAATTATAAGATCGTGAGTTTGAATCTGGTGGAGTGGGTGTGATTATATCTTAAATCCAAAGGTGCTTTATTGGGCTAATGAAAATATATGCATCCTCACGGGTTTTCAAAGCCCACTTATTTAGTTAAACAATTACTCAAGATCACCTAAAGCGTACGGGTGGTCCCATTAGAAAGTTCATGGCGCCATAAGGTCGTTGAACAGGCTTTGTGTGAAATATAGCAGAGTCTTGGAATGCTTTTATTGTCTTGGTGGCTCAGAGGTAGCGTCCCCCGGTCACAAATATAAGATAGTGGGTTCAAATCCTGGTGGGGTGAGGTGTTGATTATATGTAGAAGTCCGTGTGCTTTATTGGGCTAATGAAATATATATGGATCCTCGAGTTTCGAAGCCGCATTTAGTAAAACGTTGCTGTGATCACCTAAGAGGCATGGGTCATCCCCATTAGAGGTTCACGTCGCCATAAGCTCGTTGAACATGCTTTGTGTGAAATATAGCAGAGTCTAGGACTGCTTTTATTGTCCTGATGGCCCAGAGGTAGCGTTCCCCGGTCACAATTATAAGATCGTGGGTTTGAATCCTGGTGGGGTGATGTGTTGATTATATGTAGAAGTCCGAGTGCTTTATTGGGCTAATGAAATATTTATGGATCCTCGTGTTTCCAAGCCGGATTTGGTAAAACGTTGCTCTGATCACCTAAGCGGCACGGGTGGTCCCCATTAGAGGCTCACGGCGCCATAAGGTCGTTGAACAGGCTTTGTGTGAAATATAGTAGAGTCTAGGACTGCTTTTATTGTCCTGGTGGCGCAAAGGTAGCATACCCCGGTCACAATTATAAGATCGTGGGTTTGAATCCTGGTGGGGTGAGGTGTTGATTATATGTAGAAGTCCGCGTGCTATATTGGGCTAATGAAATATATATCGACCCTCGTGTTTTGAAGCCGCATTTGGTAAAACGTTGCTCTCATCACCTAAGCGGCACGCGTGGTCCCCATTAGAGGTTCACGGAGCCATAAGCTCGTTGAACAAGCTTTGTGTGAAATATAGCAGAGTCTAGGACTGCTTTTATTGTCCTGGTGGCCCAAAGGTATCGTTCCCCGGTCACAATTAGAAGATCGGCTTCAAATCCTGGTGGCGTGAGGCGTTGAATATATGTAGAAGTCCGCGTGCTTTATTGGGCTAATGAAATATATATGGATCCACGTGTTTCGAAGCCGGATTTGGTAAAACGTTGCTCTGATCACCTAAGCGGCACGGGTGGTCCCCATTAGAGGTTCATGGCGCCATAAGGTCGTTGAACAGGCTTTGTGTGAAATATAGTAGAGTCTAGGACTGCTTTTATTTTCCTGGTGGCCCAGAGGTAGAGTTCCCCTTTCACAATTATAAGATCGTGGGTTTAAATCCTGATGGGGTGAGGCATTGATTATATGCAGAAGTCTGCGTGCTTTATTGGGCTAATGAAATATATATGGATCCTCGGGTTTCGAAGCCGCATTTGGTTAAACGTTACTCTAATCACCTAAGCGCCACGGGTGGTCCCCATTAGAGGTTCATTGCGCCATAAGGTCGTTGAACAGGCTTTGTGTGAAATATAGTAGAGTCTAGGACTTCTTTTATTGTCCTGGTGGCCCAGCGGTAGCATACCCCGGTCACAATTATAAGATCGTGGGTTCATATCCTAGTGGGGTGAGGTGTTGATTATATGTAGAAGTCCGAGTGCTTTATTGGGCTAATGAAATATATATGGATCCACGTGTTTCGGAGCCGGATTTGGTAAAACGTTGCTCTGATCACCTAAGCCGCACAGGTGGTCCCCATTAGAGGTTCATGGCTCCATAAGGTCGTTGAACAGGCTTTGTGTGAAATACAGTTGAGTCTAAAACTGCTTTTATTGTCCTGGTGGCCCAGAGGTAGCATACCCCGGTCACAATTCTAAGATCGTGGGTTTGAATCCTCGTGGGTTTAGGTGTTGATTATATGTAGAAGTCCGCGTGCTTTATTGGGCTAATGAAATATATATGGACCCTCGTGTTTTGAAGCCGCCTTTGGTAAAACGTTGCTCTGATCACCTAACCGGCACGGGTGGTCCCCATTAGAGTTTCACGGCGCCATAAGCTCGTTGTACAGGCTTTGTGTGAAATATAGCAGAGTCTAGGACTGCTTTTATTTTCCTGGTGGCCCAGAGGTAGCGTTCCCCTTTCACAATTATAAGATCGTGGGTTTAAATCCTGGTGGGGTGAGGCGTTGATTATATGCAGAAGTCTGCGTCCTTTATTGGGGTAATGAAATATATATATGAATCCTCGGGTTTCGAAGCCGCATTTGGTTAAACGTTACTCTAATCACCTAAGCGGCACGAGTGGTCCCCATTAGAGGTTCATGGCGCCATAAGGTCGTTGAACAGGCTTTGTGTGAAATATAGTAGAGTCTAGGACTGCTTTTAATGTCCTGGTGGCCCAGATGTAGCATACCCCGGTCACAATTATAAGATCGTGGGTCTGAATCCTGGTGGGGTGAGGTGTTGATTATATGTAGAAGTCCGTGTGCTTTATTGGGCTAATGAAATATATATGGATCCTCGTGTTTCGAAGCCGCATTTGGTAAAACGTTGCTCTGATCACCTACGCGGCACGGGTGGTCTCCTATAGTGGTTCACAGCGCCATAAGCTCGTTGAACAGGCTTTGTGTAAAATATAGCAGAGTTTAGGACTGCTTTTATTGTCCTGGTGGCCCAGAGGTAGCGTTCCCCGGTCACAATTATAAGATCGTGGGTTTGAATCCTGGTTGGGTGAGGTGTTGATTATATGTAGAAGTCCGAGTGCTTTATTGGGCTTATGAAATATATATTGATCCTCGTCTTTTGAAGCCGCATTTGGTAAAACGTTGCTCTCATCACCTAAGCGGCACGCATGTTCCCCATTAGAGGTTCATGGCGCCATAAGGTCGTTGAACAGGCTTTGTGTGAAATATGGTAGAGTCTAGGACTGCTTTTATTGTCCTGGTTGCCCAGAGGTAGCGTTCCTCGGTCACAATTATAAGATCGTGGGTTCAAATCCTGGTGGGGTGTGGTGTTGATTATATTTAGAAGTCCGTGTGCTTTATTGGGCGAATGAAATATATATGGATCCTCGTGTTTCGAAGCCGCATTTGGTAAAAAGTTGCTCTGATCACCTAAGCGGCACGGGTGGTCTCCTATAGTGGTTCATGGCGCCATAAGCTCGTTGAACAGGCTTTGTGTGAAATATAGCAGAGTCTAGGACTGCTTTTATTGTCCTGGTGGCCCAGAGGTAGCGTTCCCCGGTCACAATATAAGATCGTGGGTTTGAATCCTGGTGGGGTGAGGTGTTGATTATATGTAGAATTCCGCTTGCTTTATTGGGCTAATGAAATATATATTGATCCACGTGTTTCGAAGCCGGATTTGGAAAAACGTTACTCTGATCACCTAAGCGGCACGGGTTGTCCCCATTAGAGGTTCATGGCGCCATAAGCTCGTTGAACAGCCTTTGTGTGAAATATACCAGAGTTTAGGACTGCTTTTATTGTCCTGGTGGCCCAGAGGTAGCTTTCCCCGGTCACAATTATAAGATCGTGGGTTCAAATCCTGGTGGGGTGAGGTGTTGATTATATGTAGAAGTCCGCGTGCTTTATTGGGCTAATGAAATATATATGGATCCTCCTTTTTTCGACGCCTCATTTGTTAAAACGTTGCTCTGATCACCTAAGCGGCACGGGTGGTCCCCATTAGAGGTTCACGGTGCCATAAGCCCGTTGAACAGGCTTTGTGTGAAATATAGCAGAGTCTAGGAATGCTTTTATTGTCCTGGTGGCCCAGAGGTAGCGTCCCCCGGTCACAAATATAAGATAGTGGGTTCAAATCCTTGTGGGGTGAGGTGTTGATTATATGTAGAAGTCCATTAATGCTTTATTGGGCTAATAAAAATATATATATGGATCACTAGGTTCAAGCAGCATTTAGTAAAACGTTACTCCTGATCACCCTGAGGCATGGGTGGAGTCGTAGAGGTTCCGTCGCCATAAGCTCGTTGAACAGGCTTTGTGTGAAATATAGCAGAGTCTAGGACTGCTTTTATTGTCCTGGTGGCCCAAAGGTAGTGTTCCCCGGTCACAATTATAAGATCGTGGTTCTGAATCCTGGTGGGGTGGATGTTGATTATATGTGAAGTCGCGTGCATTATTGGGCTAATGAAATATATAGATCCCGTGTTTCGAAGCGGTTGGAAACGTTACTCTGATCACCCTAAAAGCGTGCAATTTGTCCCGTGAGGTTCATGGTGCCTAAGGTCGTTGAACAGGCTTTGTGTGAAATATAGTAGAGTCAGGACTGCTTTTATTGTCCTGGTATGGCCCAGAATTGTATACCCCCAGTCACTTATAAGATCGTGGTTCTGAATCCTGGTGGGGTGAGGTATTGATTATATGTAGAAGTCCTCATGCATTATTGGGCTAATGAAATATATATGGATCCTCGTGTTTCCAAGCCGGATTTGGTAAAACGTTGCTCTGATCACCTAAGCGGCACGGGTGGTCCCCTATAGTGGTTCACAGCGCCATAAGCTCGTTGAACAGGCTTTGTGTGAAATATAGCAGAGTCTAGGTAGCCTTTTATTTTCCTGGTGGCCCAAATTAGCGTTCCTGTTCACAATTATAAGATCGTGGTTCTGAATCCTGGTGGGGTGAGGTGTTGATTATATGTAGAAGTCCGCGTGCTTTATTGGGCTAATGAAATATATATGGATCCTCGTGTTTCCAAGCCGGATTTTGTAAAACGTTGCTCTTATCACCTAAGCGGCACGGATGGTCGCCATTAGAGGTTCATGGCGCCATAAGGTCGTTGAACAGGCTTTGTGTGAAATATGGTAGAGTCTAGGACTGCTTTTATTGTCCTGGTTGACCAGAGGTAGCGTTCCCCGGTCACATTTATAAGATCGTGGGTTCAAATCCTGGTGGGGTGAGGTGTTGATTATATGTAGAAGTCCGCGTGCTCTATTGGGCTAATGAAATATATATGGATCCTCGTGTTTCCAAGCCGGATTTGGTAAAACGTTGCTCTTATCACCTAAGCGGCACGGGTGGTCCCCATTAGAGGTTCATGGCACCATAAGGTCGTTGAACAGGCTTTGTGTGAAATATAGTAGAGTCTAGGACTGCATTTATTGTCCTGGTTGCCCAGAGGTAGCGTTCCCCGGTCACAATTATAAGATCGCGGGTTCAAATCCTGGTGGGGTGAGGTGTTGATTATATGTAGAAGTCCGCATGCATTATTGGGCTAATGAAATATATATGGATCCTCGTGTTTCCAAGCGGCATTTGGTAAAACGTTGCTCTTATCACTTAAGCGGCACGGGTGGTCCCCTATAGTGGTTCACAGCGCCCTAAGCTCGTTGAACAGGCTTTGTGTGAAATATAGCAGAGTCTAGGACTGCTTATAGTGTCCTGGTGGCCCATAGGTAGCGTTCCTCGGTCACAATTATAAGATCGTGGGTTCGAATCCTGTTGGGGTGAGGTGTTGATTATATGTAGAAGTCCGCGTGCTTTATTGGGCTAATGAAATATAAATGGATCCTCGTGTATCGAAGCCGGATTTGGTAAAACGTTGCTCTGATTACCTAAGCGGCACGGGTGGTCCCCTATAGTGGTTCACAGCGCCATAAGCTCGTTGAACCGGCTTTGTGTGAAATATAGCAGAGTCTAGGACTGCTTTTATTGTCCTGGTGGCCCAGAGGTAGCGTTCCCTGGTCACAATTATAAGTATGTGGGTTTGAATCCTGGTGGGGTGAGGTATTGATTATATGTTGAAGTCCGAGTGCTTTATTGGGCTAATGAAATATATATGGATCCTCGGGTTTCAAAGCCTCATTTGGTTAAACGTTACTCTGATCAACTAAGCGGCACGGGTGGTCCCCATTACAGGTACATGGCGCCATAAGGTCGTTGAACAGGCTTTGTGTGAAATATAGTAGAGTCTAGGACTGCTTTTATTGTCCTGGTGGCCCAGAGGTAGCATACCCCGGTCACAATTATAAGATCGTGGTTCTGAATCCTGGTGGGGTGAGGTGTTGATTATTTGTAGAAGTCCGCGTGCTTTATTGGGCTAATAAAATATATATTCACCCTCGTGTTTTGAAGCCGCATTTGGTAAAACGTTGCTCTCATCACCTAAGCGGCACGCGTGGTCCCCATTAGAGGTTCACGGAGCCATAAGCTCGTT
>NW_024757736.1:0-12290 GCF_018991925.1 Homarus americanus
CAACCACAACCATGAATATAACAACCAGGAACATGACTATAACAACAACGACTATGATTATAACAACCACGACAATGATTATAACAACCACGACCATGACTATATCAACCAGGACCATGATTATAACAACCACAACCATGATTATAACAACCAGGAACATGACTATAACATCATCGACTATGATTATAACAACCACGACTATGATTATAACAACCACGACAATGAATATAATAACCACGACCATGATTATAACATTCACGACCATGATTATATCACCCACGACCATGATTATAACAACCACGACTATGACTATAACAACCACGACCATAATTAAAACAACCACGACCATGATTATAAGAACAACGACCATGATTATAATAACCACGTCCATGATTAAAACCTACCAGGACCATGACTATAACAACCACGGCCATGATTATAACAACCAGGACCATGATTATAACAACCAGGACTGTAAGTTATAACAACCGACCATGATTATAATAACCCACGTGCATGATTATAACAACCAGGAACATGACTATAACAACAACGACTATGATTATAACAACCACGATAATGATTATAACAACCACGACCATGATTATATGTAACCACGGGCGCGGTTATAACGCCAGGGCGTAATTATACCAAAAACGACCATGATTATAACAACCACGATCATGATTATAACAACCACGACCATGATTATTGCAACCACGACCATGATTATAACACCACGACTATGATTATATCGCCCACGACCATGATTATAAATACCACGACTATGAATATAACAATCACGACCATAATTATAACAACCACGACCATGATTATAAAAACCACGACCATGATTATAACAACCACGACCATGAGGATAACATCCAGGACCATGAGTATAACATCCACGACAAAGATCATAACTACGACCATGATTATAACAACCACGACAATGATTAAAACAACTACGACTATGATCATAACCACGACCATGATTATGACAACCACGACCATTATTACAACAACCGCGACCATGATTATAACAACCACGACCATGAGTATAACATCCAGGACCATGAGTATAACATCCACGACAAAGATCATAAATACGACCATGATTATAACAACCACGACAATGATTAAAACAACCACTACTATGATCATAACCACGACCATGATTATGACAACCACGACCATGATTACAACAACCACGACCATGATTATAACAACCACGACCATGATTATAATAACCACAAACAGGATTATAACAACCACGACCATGATTATAACAACCACGACCATGAATATAACAACCACGACCATGATTATAACAACCACGAAAAAGATTATAACAACCACGATAATGATTATAATAACCACGACCATGATTTTATGAACCACGACCATGATTATAACAACCACGACCATGATTATAACAACCACGACCATGATTATAACCACGACCATGATTATAACACCACGACTATGATTATATCACCCACGACCATGATTATAAAAACCACGACTATGAATATAACAACCACGACCATTATTATAACAACCACAACCATTATTATAAAAACCACGACCATGATTATAGCAACCACGACCATGAGTATAACATCCACGACAAAGATCATAACTACGACCATGATTATAACAACCACGACAATGAATAAAACAACCACGAATCTGATCATAACCACGCCCATTATTATGACAACCACGACCATATATTACAACAACCACGACCACGATTATCATAACCAGGACCATGATTATAACAACCAGGACCATGATTATAACAAACACGACCATGATTATAACAACCACGACCATGATTATAACAACCACGACGATGATTATAACAACCACGACCATGATTATAACAACCACGACCATGATTATAACAAACACGACTATGATTGTAACAACCACGACCAAGATTATAACAACCACGACCATGATCATAACAACCACGACCATGATTATAACCACGACAATGATTATGACAACCATGAACATGATTATAACTTGCACAACCATGATTATAACAACCAAGGCCATGATTATTGCAACCACGACTATGAATATAACAACCAAGACCATGATTATAACAGCCACGACCATGATTATAATAACCAAGACCATAATTATAACAACGACTACCATGATTATAATAACCACGACCAAGATTATAACCTACCACTACCATGATTTTAATAACCACGACCATGATTATATCAACCAGGACCATGAGTATAACAACCACGAGTATGATTATATCACCCCCGACTATGATTATATCACCCACGAATATGATTATAACAACCACGACCATGATTATATCAACCACGACCATGATTATAACAACCAGGACCATGACTATAACAACCAGGACCATGATTATAACAAACACAACCATGAATATAACAACCAGGAACATGACTATAACAACAACGACTATGATTATAACAACCACGACAATGATTATAACAACCACGACCATGATTATAACAACCACGACCATGATTATAACAACCACGACAATGATTATATCAACCACGACCATGATTATAACAACCAGGACCATGACTATATAAACCAGGACCATGATTATAACAACCACAACCATGATTATAACAACCAGTAACATGACTATAACATCAACGACTATGATTATAACAACCACGACTATGATTATAACAACCACGACAATGAATATAATAACCACGACCATGATTATAAGCATTTCGACGCAGTTATATCGCGACCATGATTATAACAGCACGACTATGACATAACAGCCACGACCGTAATTAAAACAACCACGACCAAGATTATAACCTACCACTACCATGATTAAAACCTACCAGGACCATGACTATAACAACCAGGACCATGATTATAACAACCACGGCCATGATTATAACAACCAGGACCATGATTATAACAACCAGGACTATGATTATAACAACCACGACCATGTTTATAATAACCACGACCATGATTATATGAACCACGACCATGATTATAACAACCACAACCATGATTATAACAACCACGACAATGATTATAACCATGACCATGATTATAACACCACGACTATGATTATTTCACCCACGACCATGATTATAAAAACCACGACTATGAATCTAACAACCACGACCATGATTATAACAACCACGACCATTATTATTAAAACCACGACCATGATTATAACAACCACGACCATGAGTATAACATCCACGACAAAGATCATAACTACGACCATGATTATAACAACCACGACAATGAATAAAAAAAACCAAGACTATGATCATAACCATGCCCATTATTATGACAACCACGACCATGATTACAACAACCACGACCATGAATATAACAACCACGACCATGAATATAACAACCACGACCATGATTATCATAACCACGACCAGGATTATAACAACCACGACCAGGATTATAACAACCACGACCATGATTATAACAACCACGACCATGATTATAACAAACACGAACATGATTATAACAACCACGACCATGATTATAACAACCACGACTATGATTGTAACAACCACAAACATGAATATAACAAGCACGACCATGATTATAACAACCACGACTATGATTATAACAACCACGACCAAGATTATAACAACTACGACCGTGATCATAACAACCACGACCATGATTATTACCACGACCATGATTATGACAACCATGAACATGATTATAACTTGCACAACCATGATTATAGCAACCAAGACCATGATTATAACAACCACGACCATGATTATAACAACCACGACCATGATTATAACAACCACGACTATGATTGTAACAACCACAAACATGAATATAACAAGCACGACCATGATTATAGCAACCACGACTATGATTATAACAACCACGACCAAGATTACTGCTGGCGCCGAAACCATGATTACCAACAACAGACCATGATTATAACATCCCGTGCAGTTAAAATATCCAAGACCATGATTATAACAGCACGACAATGATTATAACAACCACGACCATGATTATAACAACCCGACCGCCAGGTATAACAGCCACAACCGCGGTGATTATAACAACCCGGGAACGCGGCTACTATAACAGCAACGACTATGATTATAACAACCACGACAATGATTATATCAACCAGGACCATGATTATAACAACCACGACCATGATTATAACACCAAGGACCATGATTATAACAACCACGAAAATGAATATAACAACCACGACCATGATTATAGTAACCACGACCATGATTATATCAACAACGACCATGATTATAACAACCATGACCATGACTATAACAACCAGGACCATGATTATAACAACCACGACCATGATTATAACAACCACGACCATGATTATAATAACCACGACCATGGTTATAACAACCACGACCATGATTAAAATATCCAAGACCATGAATATAACAACCACGACCATGATTATAATAACCACGACCAAGATTATAACCTACCACTACGATGATTATAATAACCACGACCATGATTATATCAACCAGGACCGTGATTATAACAACCACGACTATGACTATATCACCCCCGACTATGATTATATCACCCACGACCATGATTATATCAACGACAACCATGATTATAACAACCAGGACCATGACTATAACAACCAGGACCATGATTATAACAACCACAACCATGATTATAACAACCAGGAACATGACTATAACAACAACGACTATGATTATAACAACCACGACAATGATTATAACAACCACGACCATGATTATAACAACCACGACCATGATTATAACACCAAGGACCATGATTATAACAACCACGAAAATGAATATAACAACCACGACCATGATTATAGAAACCACGACCATGATTATATCAACCACGACCATGTTTATAACAACCAGGACCATGACTTTAACAACCAGGACCATGATTATATCAACCACGACCATGATTATAACAACCACGACCATGATTATAATAACCACGACCATGGTTATAACAACCACGACCATGATTATAACACCAAGACTATGATTATATCACCCACGACAATGATTATAAAAACCACGACCATGATTATAACAACCACGACCATGATTATAGTAACCACGACCGCCAGTTATAACAACCGACCATGATTATAACGCAAGACTATGATTATATCGCGACAATGATTATAAAAACACGGCTGTGATTATAACAACCGACCATGATTACTTCTAACAACCGACAATGATTATAACACCCGACCATGATTATATCGCATACATGATTATAGCAACCGACTATGACTATAACAACCACGACCATGATTAAAACAACCCCGACCATGATTATAACAACCAGGACCATGATTATAACAACCACGACCATGATTATAACACCAAGACTATGATTATATCACCCACGACAATTATTATAATAACCACGACCATGATTATAACAACCAGGACGATGACTATAACAACGTGGACCATGATTATAACAACCACGACCATGATTATAACAACCAGGACCATGATTATAACAAACACGACTATGATTATATCACCCACGAACATGATTATAACAACCATGACTATGATTTTAACAACCACGACCATGATTATAACAACCACGACAATGATTAAAACAACCACGACTATGATCATATCACCCACGACCGTGATTATAACAACCACGACTGTGATTATAACAACCACGACCATGTATATAACAACCAGGACCATGATTAAAATAACCACGACCATGATTATAACAACCACGACCATGATTATAACAACCACGACCATGATTATAACCACGGCCATGGTTATGACAACCATTACCATGATTATAACAACTACGACCAAGATTATAACAAGCCAAGACCATGATTATAACAACCAAGACCATGATTATAATAACTACAACCATGATTATAACAACTACGACCATGATTATAACAACCGACCATGATTATAACAACCGACCACCATGATTACCAACAACCGACCATGATAATATGCTTGACCATGAAGAATTATAACAAACACGACCGCCAGTTACCAACAACCACGACCATGATTATAAAAACCACGACCGCGGTTATAATTACTACGACCATGATCATAACAACTACATTATGATTATAAGAACCTACGACCGCCAGTTATAACAACCACGACCATGATTAAAACAACCGACCATGATTATAACAACAACGACCATGATTATAAAAACCGTCCATGATTATAACCTACCGGGACCATGATTATAACAACCAGGACCGCAGTTATATACGGCCGCCAGTTATAACAACCAGGACCATGATTATAACAACCAGGACTATGATTATAACAACCACGACCATGATTATAATAACCACGACCATAATTATATGAACCACGACCATGATTATAACAACCACGACCATGATTATTACAACCACGGCGATGATTATAACCACGACCATGATTATAACACCACGACTATGATTATATCACCCACGACCATGATTATATAAACCACGACTATGAATATAACAACCACGACCATGATTATAACAACCACGACTATTATTATAAAAACCACGACCATGATTATAACAACCACGACCATGAGTATAACATCCACGACAAAGATCATAACTACGACCATGATCATAACAACCACGACAATGAATAAAACAACCACGCTTATGATCATAACCACGCCCATTATTATGACAACCACGACCATGATTACAACAGCCACGACCATGAATATAACAACCACGACCATGATTATCATAACCACGACCAGGATTATAATAACCACGACCATGATTATAACAACCACGACCATGATTATAACAACCACGACCATGATTATAACAACCACGACCTTGATTATAACAACCACGACTATGATTGTAACAACCACAAACATGAATATAACAAGCACGACCATGATTATAACAACCACGAATATGATTATAACAACCACGACCAAGATTATAACAACCACGACCATGATTATGACAACCATGAACATGATTATAACTTGCACAACCATGATTATAACAACCAAGACCATGATTATAGCAACCACGACCATGATTATAATAACAAAGACCATGATTATAACAACCACAACCATGATTATAACAACCACAACCAAGATTATAACCTACCACTACCATGATTATAATAACCACGACCATGATTATATCAACCAGGCCCATGATTATAACAACAACGACTATGATTATATCACCCCGACTATGATTATATCACCCACGACCATGATTATAACAACCACGACCATGATTATATTAACCACGACCATGATTATAACAACCAGGACCATGATTATAACAACCAGGACCATGATTATAACAACCACAACCATGATTATAACAACCAGGAACATCACTATAACAACAATGACTATGATTATAACAACCACGACAATGATTATAAGAACCACGACCATGATTATAACAACCAGGACGTGACTATAACAGCAAGGACCGCCAGATTATAACAACCACGACCATGATTATAACAACCAAGACCATGATTATAATAACCACGACCATAATTATAACAACCACGACCATGATTATAACACCAAGACTATGATTATATCACCCACGACTAAGATTATAAAAACCACGACAATGATTATAACAACCACGACCATGATTATAACAACTACGACAATGATTATAACACCCACGACCATGATTATATCACCCACGACCATGATTATAACAACCAGGACGATGACTATAACAACCAGGACCAGAATTTTAACAACCAGGACTATGATTATAACAAAAACGACCATGATAATAACAAGCAGGACTATGATTATAACAACCACGACCATGATTATAACAACCACGACCATGATTATAACAACCACGACCATGATTATAACAAACACGACTATGATTATATCACCCACGACCATGATTATAACAACCATGACTATGATTTTGACAACCACGACCATGATTATAACAACCACGACTATGATTAAAACAACCACGACTATGATCATATCACCCACGACCGTGATTATAACAACCACGACCATGAATATAACAACCACGACCGCCGAGTTATAACAACCACGACCGCGGTTATAACCACGACCGCGTTATTACAACCATGACCATGATTATAACAACCACGACCGCCCGATTACTATAACAAGCCAAGACCATGATTATAACAACCACAATCATGATTATATAAACACGACCATGATTACATAACAACCCGACCGCCAGTTATAAAAACCCGACCGCGATTATAGTAACCGACGCGATTATAAGAACCCACGACCATGATTATATACAACCACGACCGCCAGTTATAACAATGACGACCGCCAGTTACAACAACCACGACCATGATTATATCAAACATGACCATGATTATAACAACCACGACAATGATTATAACAACCACGACCATGATTATAACAACCACGACCATGATTTAACAACCACGACCATGATTATAACCACGACCATGATTATAACAACCTCGAACCATGATGATAACCACGACCATAATTACAACAACCAGGACCATGATTATACCAACCACGACCATGAATTTAATAACCACGACCAGGATCATAACAACCACGACTATGAACATAACAACCACGACCAAGATTATAACAGCCAGGACCATGATTATAACAACCACAACTATGATTATTTCACCCAAACATGATTGTAACAACCACGACCATGATTATAACAACCAGGACCATGATTATAACAATCACGACCTTGACTATAACAAACACGACCATGATTATAACAACCACGAAGATGATTATAACAACCACGACCATGATCATAACAACCACGACTATAATCATAACCACGACAATGATTATAACAACCACGACCATGATTATAACAACCACGACCATGATTATAACAACCATGACCATGATCATAACAACCACTACTGAGATTATAACGCACGACCGCGAGTTATGCCAACCGACCATGATTATATCAGCCACGACCATGATTATAACAACCACGATTGATTATAACAATCACGACCATGATTATAACAACCACGACTATGATTATAACAACCGACTATGATTATAACAACCGACCATGATTATAACAACATTGACCAAGATTATAACAACCACGACCATGATTATAACTTGCGACCAAATTTATTATCAGCGACCATGAGTTATAACAACCACGACTGTAAGTTACCAACAACCACGACCATGATTATAACAACGATGACCAAGATTATAACAACCACGACCATGATTATACAAACTACGACCATGATTATAATAAACACGACCATGATTATAACAACCACGGCCATGATTATAACAATCACGACCATGATTATAACAACCACGACCATGAATATAACAATCAAGACCATGATTATCATAACCACGACCAGGATTATAACAACCACGACCATGATTATAACAACCACGACCATGATTATAACAACCACGACCATGATTATAACAACCACGACCATGATTATAACCACGACCATGGTTATTACAACCATGATCATAGATATAACAACCATGACGTAGTTATAACAAGCTGATGTGATTATAGCCACGACCATGATTATAACAAAGCACGACCATGATTATAACAACCACGACCATGATTATAAAAACCACGACCATGATTATAATAACCACGACCATGATTATAAGAACCACGACCATGATTATAAACAACCACGACCATGATTATAACAATCACGACCATGATTACAACAACCACGACCATGATTATATCAAACATGACCATGATTATAACAACCACGACAATGATATAACAACAAGGACCATGATTATAACAACCACGACCATGATTATAACAACCACGACCATGATTATAACAACCATGACCATGATTATAACATCAACGACCATGATTACAATAACCACGACCATAATTATAAAAACCACGACAATGATTATAACAACAAGGACCATGATTATAACAACCTCGACCATGATTATAACTTGCACGACCATGATTATAACAACCACGACCATGATTATGACAACCACGACCATGATTATAACAACCACGACCATGATTATAACAACCACGACCATGATTATAATAACCACGACCATGATTATAATTAGCACGACTATGATTATAACAACCACGACTATGATTATAACAACCACGACCATGATTATAACAACCACGACCATGATTATAACAACCACGACCATGATTATAACAACCACGACCATGATTACAACAACCACGACCATGATTACAACAACCATGACAATGATTATAACAACAAGGACCATAATTATAAAAACCACGACCGTGATTATAACTAGCACGACCATGATTATAACAACCACGACCATGATTATAACAACCACTACTATGATTATAACTTGCACGACCATGATTTTACCAACCACGACCATGATTATATCAACCACGACCATGATTATAACAACCACGATTATGATTATAACAATCACGACCATGATTATAACAACCACGACCATGATTATAACAACCACGACTATGATTATAACAACCACGACCATGATTATAACAACGATGACCAAGATTATAACAACCACGGCAATGATTATAATTTGCACGACCATGATTATAACAACAAGGACCATGATTATAACAACCACGACTATGATTATAACAACCACGACCATGATTATAACAACGATGACCAAGATTATGACAACCACGACCATGATTATAACAACTACGACCATGATTATAATAACCACGACCATGATTATAACAACCATGGCCATGATTATAACAATCACGACCATGATTATAACAACCACGACCATGAATACCTAACGTGCGACCATGATTAACATAACCACGACCAGGATTATAACCAGCAAAAGCCGCGGACTATGCTGGCCGACCGCCAGTTATAACAACCACGGTATGATTATAATGGCAGGACCATGATTAAAACAACCGACGGTGATTTATAAAACCGACCGCGATTACTTGCAGTACCACGACCATGATTATAATAACCACGACAATTATTTAAACAACCACGACTATGATCATATCACACACGACCGTGATTATAACAACCACGAACTTATGAATATAACAACCGAGGATATGGTTAACTAACCACGGCCATGATTATAATAACCACGACCGCTGATTATAATTAGCGGCCGCAGATTACGCCGCCTTCCACGGCGCGATTATAACAACCACGACCATGATTATAACAACCGACCGCAGTTATAACAACCACGACCATGATTATAACAAACACGACCATGATTACAACAACCACGACCATGATTACAACAACCATGACAATGATTATAAAAACAAGGACCATAATTATAAAAACCACGTCCATGATTATAACTAGCACGACCATGATTATAACAACCACGACCATAATTATAACAACCACTACTATGATTATAACTTGCACGACCATGATTATACCAACCACAACCATGATTATATCAACCACGACCATGATTATAACAACCACGATTATGATTATAACAATCACGACCATGATTATAACAACCACGACCATGATTATAACAACCACGACTATGATTATAACAACCACGACCATGATTATAACAACGATGACAAGATTATAACAAGCCGTTATGATTATAACACGATATGATTATAACAACCGCGACTATGATTATAACAACCGACCATGATTTATAACAGATGACAAGATTATAACAACCACGACCATGGAGTTATATAGCCTTCGACCATGATTATAATAAACACGACCATGATTATAACAACCACGACCATGATTATAACAATCACGTCCATGATTATAACAACCACGACCATGATTATATCAAAGACGACCATGATTATAACAACCACGAACATGATTACAATAACCACGACCATTATTATACCAACCACGACAATGATTATAACAACAAGGACCATGATTATAGCCACCACGACCATGATTATAACAACCACGACCATGATTATAACAACGATGACCAAGATTATAAAAACCACGACAATGATTATAACAACTACGACCATGATTATAATAAACACGACCATGATTATAACAACCACGACCATGATTATAATAATCACGACCTTGATTATAACAACCACTACCATGATTATATCAAAGAAGACCATGATTATAACAACCACGACCAATAATTACAATAACCACGACCATTATTATACCAACCATGACAATGATTATAACAAC
>NW_024757737.1:0-24638 GCF_018991925.1 Homarus americanus
CTGTGTTATATTTATTTACCTGTGTTATATTTATTTACCTGTGTTATATTTATTTACCTGTGTTATAAATATTTACCTGTGTTATATTTATTTATCTGTGTTCTAAATATTTACCTGTGTTATATTTATTTACCTGTGTTATATTTATTTACCTGTGTTATAAATATTTACCTGTGTTTTATTTATTTACCTGTGTTATATTTATTTACCTGTGTTATATTTATTAACCTGTGTTATAAATTTTTACCTGTGTTATAAATATTTACCTGTGTTATATTTATTTACCTGTGTTATATTTATTTACCTGTGTTATATTTATTTACCTGTGTTATAAATATTTTCCTGTGTTATAAATATTTACCTGTGTTATATTTATTTACCTGTGTTATAAATATTTACCTGTGTTATATTTATTTACCTGTGTTATAGATATTTACCTGTGTTATATTTATTTACCTGTGTTATATTTATTTACCTGTGTTATAAATATTTACCTGTGTTATATTTATTTACCTGTGTTATATTTATTTACCTGTGTCATAAATATTTACCTGTGTTATATTTATTTACCTGTGTTATAAATATTTACCTGTGTTATATTTATTTACCTGTGTTATAAATATTTACCTGTGTTATATTTATTTACCTGTGTTATAAATATTTACCTGTGTTATATTTATTTACCTGTGTTATAAATATTTACCTGTGATATATTTATTTACCTGTGTCATAAATATTTACCTGTGTTATATTTATTTACCTGTTACAAATATTTACCTGTGTTATATTTATTTACCTGTGTTATAAATATTTACCTGTGTTATATTTATTTACCTGTGTTATAAATATTTACCTGTGTTATATTTATTTACCTGTGTTATAAATATTTACCTGTGTTATATTTATTTACCTGTGTTATATTTATTTACCTGTGTTATAAATATTTACATGTGTCATAAATATTTACCTGTGTTATATTTATTTACCTGTGTTATAAATATTTACCTGTGTTATATTTATTTACCTGTGTTATAAATATTTACCTGTGTTATAAATATTTACCTGTGTTATAAATATTTACCTGCGTTATATTTATTTACCTGTGTTATATTTATTTACCTGTGTTATAAATATTTACCTGTGTTATAAATATTTACCTGTGTTATATTTATTTACCTGTGTTATATTTATTTACCTGTGTTATAAATATTTACCTGTGTTATAAATATTTACCTGTGTTATATTTATTTACCTGTGTTATATTTATTTACCTGTGTTATAAATATTTACCTGTGTTATATTTATTTACCTGTGTCATAAATATTTACCTGTGTTATATTTATTTACCTGTGTCATAAATATTTACCTGTGTTATATTTATTTACCTGTGTTATAAATATTTACCTGTGTTATATTTATTTACCTGTGTTATAAATATTTACCTGTGTTATAAATATTTACCTGTGTTATAAATATTTACCTGTGTTATAAATAATTACCTGTGTTATATTTATTTACCTGTTATATTTATTTACCTGTGTCATAAATATTTACCTGTGTTATATTTATTTACCTGTGTTATAAATATTTACCTGTGTTTTATTTATTTACCTGTGTTATAAATATTTACCTGTTATATTTATTTACCTGTGTTATAAATATTTACCTGTGTTATATTTATTTACCTGTGTTATAAATATTTACCTGTGTTATATTTATTTACCTGTGTTATAAATATTTACCTGTGTTATAAATATTTACTTGTGTTATATTTATTTACCTGTGTTATATTTATTTACCTGTGTTATATTTATTTACCTGTGTTATAAATATTTACCTGTGTTATATTTATTTACCTGTGTTATATTTATTTACCTGTGTTATAAATATTTACCTGTGTTATATTTATTTACCTGTGTTCTAAATATTTACCTGTGTTATATTTATTTACCTGTGTTATATTTATTTACCTGTGTTATAAATATTTACCTGTGTTTTATTTATTTACCTGTGTTATATTTATTTACCTGTGTTATATTTATTAACCTGTGTTATAAATATTTTCCTGTGTTATAAATATTTACCTGTGTTATATTTATTTACCTGTGTTATATTTATTTACCTGTGTTATATTTATTTACCTGTGTTATAAATATTTACCTGTGTTATAAATATTTACCTGTGTTATATTTATTTACCTGTGTTATAAATATTTACCTGTCTTATATTTATTTACCTGTGTTATATTTATTTACCTGTGTTATATTTATTTACCTGTGTTATAAATATTTACCTGTGTTATATTTATTTACCTGTGTTATATTTATTTACCTGTGTTATAAATATTTATCTGTGTTATATTTATTTACCTGTGTTATAAATATTTACCTGTGTTATATTTATTTACCTGTGTTATATTTATTTACCTGTGTTATATTTATTTACCTGTGTTATAAATATTTACCTGTTATATTTATTTACCTGTGTTATGAATATTTACCTGTGTTATAAATATTTACCTGTGTTATATTTATTTACCTGTGTTATAAATATTTACCTGTGTTATAAATATTTACCTGTGTTATATTTATTTACCTGTGTTATATTTATTTACCTGTGTTATAAATATTTACCTGTGTTATAAATATTTACCTGTGTTATATTTATTTACCTGTGTTATATTTATTTACCTGTGTTATAAATATTTACCTGTGTTATATTTATTTACCTGTGTCATAAATATTTACCTGTGTTATATTTATTTACCTGTGTCATAAATATTTACCTGTGTTATATTTATTTACCTGTGTTATAAATATTTACCTGTGTTATATTTATTTACCTGTGTTATAAATATTTACCTGTGTTATATTTATTTACCTGTGTTATAAATATTTACCTGTGTTATATTTATTTACCTGTGTTATAAATATTTACCTGTGTTATAAATATTTACCTGTTATAAATATTTACCTGTGTTATAAATATTTACTTTTACATACAGACACATGTCCACAGCTCTCCTTTTCCTCCCCCGTGTCTCTTCCTCTGATTAGTTAATTAGTTTACGTGGGTGAGTCAATATATATATGGAGAGACAAACTGACCTGACACTGACCTACCTGCCTCTCTACCTCTCATTATTGTCGTGTCTTGGTACTTGTTGTTACACCTGCTGATGAGACTTACCTGGTCATGGATTTTTCGCATTTTTAAATTCTACTATGTATTTTGTCATTCATATTTTTGTCTCTCTTGTTTGACGTCTCAGTTTTATTTGCCTTTTTTTTCTCTTTCTAACTCTTTATCTCTTATTATTTCTCTTGGTTCGTTTCTCCTTTGTTTTGTTTTCATCTTTATCCCTGTATATCTACCCTTGTTTTATTATTACGTATATTATTTTCTCTCCCTCTCTTACTTTCACTTTCCACTATATTATCACCATGAACCAGCCACCATCTTTACCTTGACGTGTCCCCTCTCCATCTCTCAACCTTTATTACTTAAAATGCTGTTATCACTTCTCTCATTCCTCCTGCGCTCCTTCCACCTCTCTCTCTCTCTCTCTCTCTCTCTCTTCGTATTCTCGCCTTTCTGTTTCATTCGTTTTTGTCTGTTCTATTTTATCTTTTTCTTCTTCATTTCTATGTTCCTTTCTCATCACCGTCTCCCCCCTTCCATCTATTTCACCTTTTCCATATTTATCGTCTTGTCTGACTATTTCAAACTTCCTTTCCATTTTTTCTCACCTTTCCTATAATTATCACCTTGTCCCGCTGTTCCTCCTCCTGACCATCTCTCCCCCTTTTCCTTCTCTTCCACCTTTCCCACGTTTATGGTGGTGTTCTCCTCTTCCATCACCCTCTAACCTCCTCTTCCATTTCTCCCATTTTTATCTCTGGTATCAATCTTCCTTTATGCATTTGTTTCAGGCCACTCCTCTTACATTCTCTTGTGTGTGTGTGTGTGTGTGTGTGTGCGTGTGTGTGTGTGTGCAGCGTGTGTGTGTGTGTGTGTGTGTGTGTGTGTGTGTGTGTGTGTGTGTGCTCTCTGTTTATAATAATAATAATAATAATAATAATAATAATAATTAACGGTTTATTGAAAGAGCTTGGCAGCCAGAAGGCTGAAAATATACAGTTACACATTTGGGGAATGGGTTTCGAATTACAAATAATATACAAGTAACATAAGTGATACAAATAAGATATATAATAACTAGATGGGGAAAAGCTCAAACTACAGTTCATTTCAACATAGTGACAGTGCAAGGAGTAGTATTTACTGGGAGTGAATACACTGGTTTATTACAAGTTATTGATAATTTTTACAATGGTTGGGACTGGGCTGTTCTTATAGCGATCAGTTCGTGCACGTATGGGCTGGATGCGGTTGTGGTGTCGAACAGCAATTCTCGGACAGGGGATCTCAGGTGGTAGTAGGGGCCGGTGTGTGTGTGTGTGTGTGTGTGTGTGTGTGTGTGTGTGTGTGTGTGTGTGTGTGTGTGTGTGTGTGTGTGTGTGTGTGTGTATGTGTGTGTGTGTGTGTGTGTGTGTGTGTATGTGTGTGTGTGTGTGTGTGTTTGTGTGTGTGTTTTTGTGTGTGTGTGTGTGTGTGTGTGTGTGTGTGTGTGTGTGTGTGTGTGTGTGTGTGTGTGTGTAATAATAATAATAATAATTAACGGTTTATTGAAAGAGCTTGGCAGCCAGAAGGCTGAAAATATACAGTTACATATTTGGGGAATGGGTTTCGAATTACAAATAATATACAAGTAACATAAGTGATACAAATAAGATATATGATAACTAGATGGGGAAAAGCTCAAACTACAGTGCATTTCAACATAGTGACAGTGCAAGGAGTGGTGTTTACTGGGAGTGAATACACTGGTTTATTACAAGTTATTGATAATTTTTACAATGGTTGGGACTGGGCTGTTCCTATAGCGATCAGTTCGTGCACGTATGGGCTGGATGCGGTTGTGGTGTCGAACAGCAATTCTCGGGCAGGGATCTCAGGTGGTAGTAGGAGCCGGTGTCGAGGATGGTGCAGAAGCTTCTTACCAAATTTGCAGATGAAGTCGTGGTGATGGTCAGTGAGAGTCGAAAGAGTCAGTGTGTTGAGCGATTCTTGATATGTGGAGTAGGACGGGGAGAGAATAATCTTGCATGCCCTCTTTTGCACTTTTTCTAGGTGTTTACGTTGTGTGGCATTTAGGGAGGAAGACCAGGTAGGGGAGGCATAGGTGAGCTTGGGAAGTATGAATGTTGAGTAAACACTGAGGAGCTCGGGTGCAGGAACTCCGAGGGACTTGAGTCGGCGGAGGATGTGGAGACGGAAACTGGAGGATTTGACAACTTCACTGACGTTTGGTTTCCAATTTAGTTTGTTGTCTATGGTGACGCCGAGGAGCTTCGTGGAAGCTACAACCTGGAGTGTGTTCGGACCTAGAGTAATGGAAGGAGGTGGGACAATGTCGGAGGAGAGGTTGATGTGCATAACCATGGTCTTGATGTGGTTGATGTTGACATGGTTGTTGGTGGCCCAGTTTTGGAGACTGTTCAATAAATCCTGAAGGGCGGTATAGTTGGGAGCAGAATTGTTGACGCTGATCCCAATGGTGGAGTCGTCGACATATTTCCAGCGAGCAGGGGTTTCTCTTAGGGCATCATTGATGAGCATAAGGAAGCAGAGTGGTCCCATCTTGGTGCCTTGGGGGACGCCACAGGTGAGTGACTGAAAGGTGGAGACAGCCCCTCGGCGTACAGCTTGGCGTCGGTCACTGAGGAAGTCTGTAAGCTATGGTATAAGACTTCTCCGAAGCCCGAGGTCAATAGCTTTGTTGATGATTATATTGTGGTCGACTAGGTCGAACGCTTTAGTGAAATCAATGAAGGCGACAGCTACAGACGTTTTTCGTTTCTCGAGATGGCGGTATATGTAATCGAGAAAGCTGACAAGACAGTGAGTGGTGGAGGAAGTTTTCATGTTGCCAAATTGCTGAGGGTCCACAACTCCTGCAATATCAGCATAAGCCCAGTCGAACACAAAACTTTTACAGATTAGGCTGGGTATTGGGGTGATTGTAATAGGTCGTAGCTGATTTAAGGATTGTGTGCTGGTTGACTTGGGCACTGGTGATACATAAGAGGTCTTCCAGTCAGCTGGGCATCTGGCTTGACTGAGAGAAGCATTGATGATAGAGCATAGGGGTTTAGCAAGCTGTGTCTGTGTGTGTATCTCTCTCTCTTTTCTCTGTTTATCTGTGTGTGTGTGTGTGTGTGTGTGTGTGTGTGTGTGTGTGTGTATGCGTGTGTGTGTGTGTCTCTCTTTTCCAGCGATGTTGTTTTTATTTCTCGTTTATTCATGTAGTCTATTATTCATCTCCCCTTCTCTTATTACCTCTCTCTCTCTCTCTCTCTCTCACTCTCTCTTCCCATGACCAATGACTGTCTCTTATCTCTTTGTCTCTCGCTCTATGTGTGAGACATTTTCAATTTCTTTCTCCTTGAGTTAAACTTCTTTTTATCTATTTTTTCTTCTTTCTTTCTCTTTCTTTTCATCTTTATCTGTTTAACTGTCTCTTGTTCTTTTTTTTTATCTTTTTGTCTCTGTCTTTGTCTGTCTGTTTATATATTTCTCTTCCCCCTTCTCTCTTCCCCTCTCTCTCTCTCTCTCTCTCTCTCTCTCTCTCTCTCTCTCTCTCAGTCTCCTCTTTTCTCTATATTTTTCTCTTTATTCCTTGTTTATTTGTTTATGTATTTATTCATTTATTTACTTGTTTTAAAGGTTTCTTTGTTTTTGTTTACCTCTTCGTTTTACACCTATTTGTAAGACCACAAATCAAGTATTGTGTAAATAAATCATAAATAAATTAGCATTAATGAGGAAACAGAAAGACAATTAAATAAATCATAATAAAGAAAACGAAGCGAAAGGGAGGGATGAAAAAATATAAATGGAAGGATTAAGAATGAAGGGAGAGGCAGAGAGAGGGAGATAGGGAAGGAGAGAGGAATGATGGGAAGGAAGGGAGAGAGGGAAGGGGGGAGGAGTGGAGGTAAGAGAGGGAAGCAGAGTAGACTGGAAGTGAGGAGGTAACGAATGAGGGGTAACAGAGAGAGAGAGAGAGAGGGGGGGGGAGGTGGGGAGGAAACAAGGAAGGGGAGGAAGAAAGTGATGGAGGGAGGGAAGGGAGAAGAGAGGAAGGAAATTAGGGAAGGGAGGATGGAAGAGAGGGAGGGAAGGAGAGGTAGTTAGGGAGAAGAGGGGAAGGACGTAAGGGCGGGGAGGGTACAAGAGAGGGAGAGAGGGAGAGAAGAAGAGATTTACGAACATGGAAGAGGGAAATGAAAGAGATGAATGGAGGGAGGGGAAGGATTTAACCAGGTCAGCAGATAGAAGAGACAGTGTAAAATAATACATAGAGGGAGAGAAAGAGAGAGAGAGAGAGAGAGTCAGACAGACAGACAGAGAGAAAGAGAGAGAGAGAAGGATAACTGATACATTTGTAGAGAGAGATAATAACTGAGAGGAGAGAGAAAAGAGAGATAGGGGGTAATAACTGATACAGAGGAGAGAGAGAGAGAGAGAGAGAGAGAGAGAGAGAGAACTAGATAAAAACGAGAAGAAGAGAATATCAGAGAAGTGAGATGCCTGATTGAGACATTCAGATAGGAAGGCTGAGTGAAAGGGAAGGGGAGAAAGAGAGAGAGAGAGAGAGAGAGAGAGAGAGAGAGAGAGAGAGAGAGAGAGAGAGAGAGAGAGAGAGAGAGAGGGGAAAATAAGATAAGAGAGAGAGAGAGAGATATAGAGAGAGAGAGAGAAAGAGAGGGAGAGAGAGAGAGAGAGAGAGAGAGAGAGAGAGAGAGAGAGAGAGATTGGGTGACTGTTATGTGACCAGACAAACCCGAAAGAGAGAATGAGAAAATAGAATTAAGAGAAGGGAAGTCAAAATAGAGAGCTAAGAGAGAGAGAGAGAGAGAGATAGAGAATAGTTACTGTAAACACACACTCCACACACACACACACACACACACACACACACACACACACACACACACACACACACACACAGGATTTATTGAACAGTCTCCAAAACTGGGCCACCAACAACCATGTCACCATCAACCATACCAAGACCATGGTTATGCACATCAACCTCTCCTCCGACATTGTCCCACCTCCTTCCATTACCCTAGGTCCGAACACACTCCAGGTTGTAGATTCCACGAAGCTCCTCGGCGTCACCATAGACAACAAACTAAATTGGAAACCACACGTCAGTGAAGTTGTCAAATCCTCCAGTTTCCGTCTCCACCTCCTCCGCCGACTCAAGTCCCTCGGAGTTCCCGCACACGAGCTCCTCAGTGTATACACAACATTCATACTTCCCAAGCTCACCTATGCCTCCCCCCACCTGGTCTTCCTCCCTAAATGCCACACAACGTAAACACCTAGAAAAAGTGCAAAAGAGGGCATGCAAGATTATTCTCGCCCCTTCCTACTCCACATATCAAGAAGCGCTCAACACACTGACCCTTTCGACTCTCACTGACCATCACCACGGCCTCATCTGCAAATTTGGTAAGAAGCTTCTACACCACCCCCGACACCGGCCCCTACTACCACCTGAGATCCCCTGTCCGAGAATTGCTGTTCGACACCACAACCGCATCCAGCCCATACGTGCACAAACTGATCGCTATAAGAACAGCCCAATCCCAACCATTGTAAAAATTATCAATAACATGTAATAAATCAGTGTATTCACTCCCAGTAAACACTGCTCCCTACACTGTCACTATGTTGAAATGAACTGTAGTTTGAGCTGATCCCCATCTAAGTTACTATATGTCTTATTTGTGTCACTCATGTCACTTGTATATTATTTGTAATTCGTAACCCATTCCCCAAATATGTAACTGTATATTTTCAGCCTTCTGGCTGCCAAGCTCTTTCAATAAACCGTTAATTATTATTATTATTATTATTATTATTACACACACACACACACACACAACATATTAATTTCTCAACGTGAATGAAGCCAAAGAAAATTGGGAAAGGGAATGAAATTGAATGAAACGTCGACGTGGGAAGAGATTTAAAAACAAGTGCCAATGAAAGAGGGAGATTCTACACACATGAAATGAAAGAGGGAGGAGGAGACAAACACAGAAACACACACACACACACACACGCACACACACGCACACACACACACACACACACACACACACACACACACACACACACACACACACACACACACACACACACACACACACACACACACACACACACACACAAGAGAATGTAAGAGGAGTGGCCTGAAACAAATGCATAAAGGAAGATTGATACCAGAGATAAAAATGGGAGAAAGGGAAGAGGAGGTTAGAGGGTGATGGAAGAGGAGGACACCACCATAAACGTGGGAAAGGTGGAAGAGAAGGAAAAGGGGGAGAGATGGTCAGGAGGAGGAACAGCGGGACAAGGTGATAATTATAGGAAAGGTGAGAAAAAAAAGATGGAAAGGAAAGTAGTAAGAATGAACAGTAGGACAAGACAATAAATGTGGGAATGGTGAAATATATGGAAGGGGGAGATAGCGAGGATGAAGGAGCGTAGAGGTGAAGGAAAAGATGAAATATAAGACACGAGGAAGGAGTGATAATAGATGGACAGGGTGAGAAATTGGAAGAAAGTGAGAGAGAAGGTGAGAGGTGAGGGGAAGGAGTATAAAGGAGAAGAAAAGGTTGAACGGGATGATAGAGATGTGTGGAGACTTGAGAGAGAGAGAGAGAGAGAGAGAGAGAGAGAGAGAGAGAGAGAGAGAGAAATTGGAAGGTATTGAGTAAAACAGAATTAAATGGAGAGAGGGGAGAAGAAATAAGGAGAGAGAGAGACGGAAATAGAAAGAAAGAAAGAAAGAAAGAAAGAAAGAAAGACAAACCATTAGAGTTTCTGGATCATTTCCAGGAGAAGAAATGATGACGATATTAATTAATCACAGATATTTTTCCTATTATTCTTTTATCTCATTTATTAATACTTTTTGTTACGTCTCCATCTATTGTTTTTCTTTTTAATATTGTCATTTTTAGGTTATTGTTTTGTTTATATTATTGTTATTGTTTAATTTTATTAATTGTTTACTTCTGTTTTACTTTAGTTCTTGTTTGCTTCCATATTTATTGTTTATATTATTTTTTTCATTTATTGTTTCATCTATTAATTGTTTACTTCTTTTTTACTTTATTTATTGATTACTTATTTATTTATTTTTTACTTTATTTATTGTTTGTGTTCTGTATTTTTATTTATTTTTCTTATCCCCGTTTTACGTCTCTTTGTATTTCTTAATTATGAATGGTGTCTATCCCTTTCGCTTCTCTACCTCCCTTCTTCCTCTCTCCATCCTTCTTCCTCTCTCCCTCTCTCCTTCTGTCCCTCTCTCCTTCTATCTATACTCACCACTGAACCATCCTCCTCCCTCTCTCCCTCCCGCTTTCCCACCCATCCTCCCTTCTACCCTCCCTCCCTCCCTCCCTCCTTCCCTCTCTCTCTCCATCCATCCATCGTATCGCTGCTGACATCAATGTAATATTCTGCGACAAATTTTTATCGCTTGGATCTCTGTCTTGCAATCAAATGTTCCCTTTTTGGTGTCGCTCGCTGAAAACCCCAAATAAAGAGAAGCCTCACATGGCCTGACTGTACTGTAGAGGAGCCAAAATACTCGACCCTAAAAATGTGGGGGAATTTTATTATATATATATATATATATATATACATACATATACATATATATATATATATATATATATATATATATATATATATATATATATATATATATATATATATATATATATATATATATATATATATATATATATATATATGTGTGTGTGTGTGTGTGTGTGTGTGTGTGTGTGTGTTACGCTAAATAGTGATAATTGCCGATTAAGTGTTAAATAAGATTACTTCATATGTATAACATCTTCGACACACACACTGAAACACACCGACAGAAGTGGGCTGTGTGTGTGTGTTTCACCGAGGTGTTGTTGTTATTTGCCGCTGATGAGAGTGATCAGAAGCTCCACCAAGCCAACATGAATCGGAGAGACGAGAAGTTGGTGCTGAGAGGTCACATTATAACTCTTCGTGATAATGGTCTCTCCATACGGGGTGTGGCACATGAAGGTGGCCTGTCTCCCACAACTGTGATGAAGTGGATAAGAGGAGAGCGGTAACCTTAACGACTTAGGTAAGTCATAACTGTCTCAGTAAAGGAGTGGATCACAGCAGCATTGATGACTGAAAGATAGAGAATGAGAGACCTGCTGCCTGCATCATATTCAAAGTTTAGGTAAAGATTCGGAAAAGCTGGACCGCGGAACTTCATATTAATATTTATATAGGTAGACAGGAATCTTAACCTAAGTATATCAACAGCCAAATTCAGCATCACTATTTGTGGGTAGTTATGTATGGGTAAGGCTAAATTTTAATATTATTGAAATTGGTGATCTATCTGAAAATAATAATCACTGCTGTAACCTTCTTTTATGTTGAAGTTATTGTGTAGTAGAGTAATGGAAGCTGGTATATAATTTCTAACCATGTTTATATTTGAAATGAAAATCCACAGTTTAGGTAACATAGTGTCGAAATCATTCTGAATATGGGCGTCGTACAGCTGCCGTTACATCTCACTTATTCTGCCCGAGAAACTGATAGGCCAACATTTTCCCCGGCACTAATCGCATCATGTTTCCATTCCATATCATGTCTCTTGTATTATCTGTTTGGTGTATTAGTGTTGGTTATAAGAGTGATCATAATGGGTCGGAAGTGAGGACCGCTATTTCGCACCACATGTGAAAGAAAAAATTATGTTGAGTTTAACAAGTGTGACAGCGAGGGGTATATGAGCTCTGTTCAACTATTTCTTATAGTGTTCATTCAAAACTAATTTCCCTATTGTATTCTGATATTCTAATGGATACTCCTATCACGATAGATTTCTGCTCTCGTCAACAAGATATTAATTAACACATCTCCATCAGCAGTAACGTTGGCCGATATTCACATTAATATCCTTCCAATCTCTTTTTGGATGAGTATTCGTTCGACTCACACTGCTCCGTCGCCAGTTCACCGTGTGTGTTGGTGGGAGGGTCGTCCAGGAAGGGTACAACACACTATGCACCCTTCACCGCCAGTGTACCACGAACTTCTGAACTGAACTGTACATATAAGAATACATGAACAAATAAAAACACAATTACAGGTACATAAATATTTCAATACAGCAGTACACAGATGAATACAGCACACTGATGCCCTAACCTTCAGTACACGAGGAAACAGCGGGGTAAATACTGCACTATACTGCCTTTCACTCTCAACTGTAAAAGCAGGTTTATAATTTGTTTGTTCTTAGGTCAACTCAAGGCCGGCCATGGGGATCGACCCAATGTACAGTAGTGTTGGGTGAGGGAGTGAGTGATATTCCTACTCGACCACCACCACCACCACTACATCAGCCACTCCCAATGAAATTTTTTGTAGCCATGAACTTAAATGTTGAACAAAATTAACTGAAACTATTTAATTAAAATCATGTAAAGTATATAAAAAAAAATTACCGTGATAATAGTTGTTTGTAAAAACCTGATGATAAAATTACTGAAAGGTTATTTAGATATTGCGAGAAGTTAATAGGAATGTGTTACAAAAATGACGCAATAGAAATAAAAGTAATGAAAATATTACCCCCCGAAAACAACATCCAATTTGTGTTCTTAATTATTGAGGAAAAATAGTGTTGAGAATTTATTTACTGATATGAAAGTTAACTGATAAATATTGCACACACACACACACACACACACACAAACGATTATACAAATAAATGGATAATTATAGAGATAGATAAATATTTACATAGATAGCAGATAGATAAATGGATATGGAGGTAGTCGCATGTATAAAAAGAGAGAGAGGGGAAACCTACTAATTTATTTTCAATTACATGGATTTAATCACGAAAGAAAACACATGAATACACGGGTAAGTTGACAGGTGAATTAATAGGTAGACAGAGAAAGAGAGAAAGAAAGGAAGAGAGAAACAAACCGAAACAATTTGCTCGATATATCAGGTGAATAAATCCCACCAGTTATCTGTGACACTGCCCGACACCCAGCAATTTTTTTTCTTTCCCGGATTTCTTCTTTTTGCTTCAGCTCTGTGTGTAATAATAAATAATAATAATAATTAACGGTTTATTGAAAAAGTTCTGCAGCCCGAAGGCTGAAAATATACATTGGACATAAATGACTTATTACATACATTGGTAGTTTAACAAAAGCCTTCATAAGAGAAAGGTAAAGGAACATACAGTAAACATACAGAATAATGTAGGATTGTACGTGTTGATCAGCAAACACGTAGTGTAGTAACTCCCTCCCAGATGGTGTTAAGAGGGACCTGACGTGGTGTAGTAATTCCCTCGCAGATGGTGTTATGAGGGACCACGTGGTGTAGTAATTCCCTCACAGATGGTGTTATGGGGGACCTCACGTGATGTAATTACCTCACAGATGGTGTTATGAGGGTCCTCACGTGGTGTAGTAATTCCCTCACAGATGGTGTCATTAGGGACCTGACGTGGTGTAGTAATTCCCACACAGATGGTGTTATGAGGGTCCTCACGTGGTGTAGTAATTCCCTCACAGATGGCGTGATGAGGGACTTGACGTGGTGTAGTAATTCCCTCACATATGGTGTTATGAGGGACATGTGGTGTAGTAATTCCCTCACAGATGGTGTTATATGAGTGAGGTTTGGTCCCAGGCCTTCCTATCGTAGACGGATTAACACATCGCTGGTTATCACGGGCCGTTATCACTGGGTACCTGGGACCTCACTGTGTGAAGGTTAACTTGGGTACGACTGTTACTGTTGAGTTGTTCTCACTGACTTAAGCACTGTTCACCACTGTTCACCTCTGTTTAGCACTGGTTCCGTTCCTTTCCTAAATGAAATTGTAACTTCTGGCGAGAACTTGTTGATATTCCGGTGGGGAGGAGGGTTCAGGGGAGGGGGTTGGTATGGGCCAACTTAACAGTTGACCTGGCTGCTCCGAGAGGAGCGCCAGGTACGTCTTGACCCTTCTGTGTGTGTGTGTGTGTGTGTGTGTGTGTGTTTCTCTGTGTCTGTATAAGTATGTTTGTGTGTGTCTTTGTCTCTGTGTATGTATGTATGTATGTGTATATTTTTGTATCTGTGTGTACGTATATGTGTGCGTGTCTTTGTATCTATGTATGTGTACGTATTTGTGTGTGTGTATTGTTACGAGTTGGGGATTTAGAATATAGTTAAGAGTCTACCCAGATCCCAACAGGCAACAACAACAAAAAAAACAAAGACAATCGGACTATAAAAGGGTAGACAAAGGATGAGAGTTTTTGTTGTGTATAATAAAGTACCATAAATTCCTTAACAAAATATTCAGCTTCCTATAAATTACCCTTAACCAAACTTAACCTAAACCTTAACAGTATATACATATTTATATAACATACAATAATTTTGAAGCAAGTGGACATGGGGGAGGCAATATAAGATAACAAATACTTAAGTGCGGAGCTGAGATGGCTGACGAGTAAGGCTGAGTATTGTAGAAGACGGTAGGTAGTCACTGTGCCGTAGGTTTCCAGGATAGGTGATCCTGTGGTCACTTCCCAGAGTGAAGTGCTCTCTCCTCGAATTCGAGCTGACAAAGAAGACTTGGAGGAAGTGACGCAACAACCAGGATATGGAGAAGGGAAACCCCGGAGTGGTAACTAAGACGAGTCATACTCGTGTCTCGTCCCTAGATGGCGTTGCTCGTGGTGCTGGGTAGGTAGATCAGGACAATAGATGGCGTGGTTCGTAGTGCTGGGTAGGTAGATCATGACAATTGGTGGAGGGGTTCGTAACAGTATGTATATATGTATGTATCTGTCTGTGTCTGTCTGTCTGTGTGTGTGTACAAGAATCTGTTAGCTTGCCGGTATAGTAATTTTGTCCTCCCCCCCCCCACCTGACAAATAAAAACACAGATTAAAAAAAAAAGAGTCGGGTGCAACGTCCTCTGATTTAAGACAACTATTTCCCTTCCCGTTGGTCTAACAGCGAGGTACAATAATTATTTGTTTTGGTTCATTTTGAATTTTTTTTGAGGGGGTCGTATTTTGGTGGTTATTATATTATTTAATTTTTTTATTAAAGTTTTTTTTTTTTTTTTTTTTTTTTTTTTGGGGAATTGTTATTTTTTTCCTTGGTGTCTTTTAGGTATTCTTATTTTACTTTTTTTTTAATCTGGTATTTTTCTTTAGGAGATAAAAAATAGGATTATAGATTTGTTTATATGTTTTCAAGATTTTTTTTAATTAATTTATTTTATTTAAAAAAAATTTCTATTTACGATTTTTATTTATTATTTTTTTTTACGGGGCCACCATCAACCACCACCACTACCACCATCAACCACTATCGCCACTGACCACCACTTCCACCACCACCACCACCACTACCTCTCAGGTCATCACTATAGGAAAATAATCTGTCCCTCACCCCTCCTCCCATAGAGTTGAGTGACAGACGCCGTTTGTGGGAGAGAGAATTGACTGTAGGATAATGTTGAATATTTTAAGACTGAGTAAAATAAGCTAGTTGTGATTTTTTTTCGGTGTTAGTTTTTAGATAAATTTTAAAAGACTATATCTAATAATTTTTTGTATTGTTTTTTTATCTATTTATTTATTTTTATTTATTTGTATTTTTATTTTTTGTCTTTTCTGTTTATTTTATTTCTTGGTTTTATTTATTCTTTGTGTGGATTAATCCCTGATTTTAGTAAATTTTTAAGGATAATTGTATTTTAGGGGAATTTTAAGTCACATTTATAAATATTCCCTTATTTTTTATTTTTTGTTTTTTGCAGTATTTTGTTGTCTCTATTTCATCTGACTTTAAAATAGATTTTCAGACGATATTTTATTTCTATTTTATTATCTTGTGTTTAGGAGATTAATATGCAGTAAGTGAGGGTCGTCTGGGTGTAGTGTGTTAATATATATAAAATATCGACGGTAATTATTGATTTAACGCCTCCATAATTTCTCTTCTGTAATAAAAAATTTAATTATTTTTTTCTAAAATTTTTATCATATTTTCACTCAAATATTTTACTTTATAATATTTTCTTCTTTTATTTGTCATATTTTCATACATTTTAATTCGAAACTTTTAATTTTTAATGTTTTTATCTTATTTTCATATTTTATAATTTTCATTTCTTCATATTTTCATACATTTTAATTCTGTCTTTTATTTTTTAATGTTTTCTCTTTTTTTCATATTTCATAGATTTTCATTATACACTTTTTATCCATTTTTTCTTTCAAATTCTTTAAAAAATCCGAATTTATTTTTCGCCCAGCCAACAGCACTGTCTTATATGGATTTGCATAAGTTGATCTTTCCTGCAGAGTATGTGAAAAAGTTTCTTTTTTTATTGAGAGGAAGAAATCGCCCTTAAAAGAAATCCATGGGGATGCAGGGGAAACTGGTCACCAAGATAACTTACTTTCTCTCTTACGCTTTCTCTCTCTTTGTCTGTCTGTCTGTCTCTCTATCTCTATCTCTCTTGTCTCTCTCTTGGGGTTTTTACGACTTTTTTCTTTCTATTTTCGGTGTTTGGATTTCTTGTTACTTTCCATATACTTTCTTTTTATTGGTTTGTTGCGACTTTCCCTTTTGGTTTGCTTTCTTTGTTGCTTTTTTCTTTGATTGTTTTTACTCTCTTTTTTTGGTATGTTTTTCTTTTTTACTTTCAATGACCTTTTACCATCAATATATCCAGACTTGTTTTTGGCTAGGGGGGGGATTTTTGTAAACTTGATCCAAAACTTTCTCTGAAACTTTCATTTTAATGTGGTTGTTTCGTTCTTACACTTAGCCTTTCCATTATGGCTATCGCAACTTTCTCCACTGCACTTTCTCTAAACTCACTTGGCACTTTAACGTAACTTTCTCCACTGCACTTTCTCTAAATTCACTTGGCACTTTATAGTGACTTTCTTTATTCACACCTTTTCGCATTTATACTTTCTTGTTTTACTTTCTCATTATCTTTTCATGATGCCTATAGTTGCCCAGGTGCCCAAGGTCACTTCAGGTACACCATTATCCCTTGTTGCTCTTCCTCAGGTTATTACAGGTGTAAACAGGCGTGATGTCTTATACTGGTTAATATGTTTATTTCTTTGTCCTATTTATTTATTTATTTTTTCTTCAGTTATTGTCTTACTTGCAAATTTACTTGGGTTATTTTCTTGTTTATTTCATCATTTTCAATCTTTTTTTTCAATTATAAGTTCTATTTTCTTATTGAGGTAAATTTTCCCTCCATTTTTCTATTTTACAGTTGGAGGTTATTGGATATAAATTGATAAACAGGTAGATAGAGAGATCGTTAATAATTGGGGGTGCTGTAAACAAATAAGAGAGAGAGAGAGAGAGAGAGAGAAAGAGAGAGAGAGAGAGAGAGAGAGACTTTTAACATAAACACTCATTGTCTCACTATAGGGTTGGCTGACAGACTGTCTGGTTGACAGTATGGCTGGCTGTCTTGCTGACTGTGTGACAGTCTGATTGGTTGACTGATACTTTTGTTAGCTGTCTGACACTAGTTGACTGGTTGACTGGCTGACAGCCTAGTTGACTAGCTGTCAGTCTAACTGACTAGCTGACAGTCTGGCTGATTGGCTGACGGTCTGGCTGACAGTCTAGCTTGCAGTCTGACACTCTAGCTGGTAGTCTGACACTCTAGCTGACTGGCTGACGGTTTGGCTGACTGGCTGACAGTCTGGCTGACGCTAGTATCCCTGGGGTGAAAAATACACAATTGCAATTCAATAAGCCTATCAGGCCATTTATAACGTGTTCTGAGCAGGCCATTTATTTTACCCCGGGAACTGGTGATGCTACGTCCCTCTCTCCTCCCTTCTCCTCACCTCCCCTCCCCTCTCCCCCTCTCATCACCACCCCTCCTCTCTCCTCTCCCCTCCCATCTCCTCCCATCACCCTACCTCCCCTTCCCCTCCTCTACCCTCACCTCCCCCTCTTCCCTCTCCCCTTACCTCTCCCTCTGCTCTCTCCCCTGACCTCCACCTCCCCTCTCCACTCCCCTCTCTTTCACATCCCCTATTCCCTCGCATCCACTCTCCCTTCACCTCTTCCTCCTCTCTCACCTCCCCTCCCCTCTCACCTACCCTCTCTCCATGTCATCTCCAACTCCTTCACCCCTCCTGTCTACATCTCCCCTCACCTCCACATCTTGCCATTCTCCTCCCTTTCTCCTCTTCCTTTTCTCCTTTCCTCTCATCCTTCTTCTCCTTCTCCCCCTAAACTGCTCCTTTCCTCTCCTCCCATTTTAAACCCCCCTCCCTACACACCTCCCTCCCTCCCTTCCTCCTTCCTCTCACCCAATTTTACACCCTCTTCCTCCTCTACTCACTTCCCACCCTCCCTCCCTCCCCCTCTCCCTCCCTCTCACCCCTCTTCCTCCCTCTCACCCCCACCATCCTCTACTCCACAGATCCGCTAGGGCTTTGTCGCGAGAAATTGTGGGAGTGAGAGAGACGCGGCAGTGATGTCTCCCTCCCACCCTGGATCATCCCTGACAACAACTGGGAGAGTGGAGAGGGGGTGGAGAGGGGAGAGGGGGTGGAGAGGGGAGAGGAAGGTGGAGAGGGGAGAGGAAGGTGGAGAGGGGAAAGGAAGGTGGAGAGGGGAGAGGAAGGTGGAGAGGGGAGAGGGAGGGGAAGGTCTAGAGAATGGGTCAGAGGTGGGTGAGAGGGGAGGGCAGGGAGTGGGATGGGAGAGATGGGTTAAGAGAGGGTAAAAGGGGCACAGGAGAGAGAGAGAGAGAGAGGATGAATAGATCAATTGTGATAAGGAACAGGAAGGCAGAAGTGTGAGAATGGTCGCAAAGAGAGATAGATGGAAGAGGGTAGAGGAAAGAGGGAAGATGGATGTGAATAGGAAAGAAGAGAGAGGGATATGAGGGTAAGGAAACAGAGAGACGTGGGGTGGTGATAATAGAAAGTGTTGGGAAAGAAGGGCAGATAGCTAAGGAATAGGGAGAAAGAATGGGGAGGGAAGGAGAGGGCTAGGAATTGGAAAGGAGATAGGAGGGAAATGAGAGAAGGATAGAGGGGAAGGGAGAGGGGAGAGGAGGAAAGGAAGGGAAGATGGGAAGGGAGAGGGGAGTAGTAGGAGGATTGTGGGAGAGCCGAAGTGAGGGAGGGGGGAAAGTGGAAAAAATAATAATGGCTTGATCACGTGTGACAAGACAGGAGAGAGAGAGAGAGAGAGAGAGAGAGAGAGAGAGAGAGAGAGAGAGAGAGAGAGAGAGAGAGAGAGAGAGAGAGGGAGAGAGAGAGAAAGAGATTAAGAGAGACAAGACGTGGGACAGGAAAGAGAGAGAAAAAAGAGGGAGTGGGGGAGAAGAAGAGGGAGAGTGAGAGAAAGAGTGGATCGGGTGTGACAGGATGTGAGGGAGGAAAGAGGGGAGTGAGAGAGAGAGACAGAGAATGAGGGAAAGTAGATTAAGTATGGCAGGACGAGAGAGAGAGAAAGAGGGAGGGAGGGAGGGAGGGAAGATGAGAGAGGGAAAACAAAAGGAATGGTGAGGATGATTAAAGGTTTAAAAGTGGTTTGAGAGGGGAAGGGGAGGGAAGGGGAGGGTAATGAAAGAGACGGGAAGGGAATAGGGAAGGGGAGGTGTAATTAAAGAGACGGGAAGGGAATAGGGAAGGGGAGGAATAATAATAATAATACAAAAGAATGATTAGGGAAAAAAATATGGAAGAGGTAGAGAAAGGAAGGAAAAAAAGGACAGGGGGAGGAATGAAAAGGTTGAAGAAAGGAAGAGAAGAAGGAAAAGAAGAATTAAGGACAGAGAGAGGTAAAGATTATGAAGGAAAAAGAAGAAGGGAGGATGAGAGGATAGGAAGAAAATAAAGAGGAGGAAGGAAAGGAGGAAGGTCAGGGTTGTGGGCCAGGAAAGAAATAGGATGTAAAGGGAAAGAAGGAGGTGGGGAGGAGAGGCTGGAAGGAAGAAGGGGAGGGGAGCGTAGAAGAAAGGGAACTTGGGGAGAGGAGTGTAAGGCCATAAAGAAGAAAGGAGAGGAGAGGAGAGGGGAGGGGTAGGTGAAGAAAGAGGAGGCATCAACGGGTAGAGAAGACGGGGGATAGAGGAGGAAAAGGAGGAGGAAGCATCTAGGTGGTGGGAAGGAGGGAGGAATGGGAGAGGAGAGAGGGAGGAAGGGGAGAGGAGAGAGGGAGGAAGGGGAGAGGGGAGGATCAGAGGTGGAGAACACGTGGATTAGTCGCGGTAATGGTGGAGCTTACAAGTGGATCCTGTGACGAAGGGAGGGAGGAAGGTGATGGATAGATGGAAGGAGGGTGGGTGGTGATAGATGGATGGAAGAAGGGTGTGAGTAATGGATGGATGGATGAATGGAGGGAGGGAAGGAAGGGATGATATAATAGGGTGGTGAAATGCAGGAAGGAAAGATGTGATAAAGAAACATACAATCAATCAAGCAACTTACAATCAATCAATCAACTTACAATCAATCACTCTTCAATTAGGTTTAGCTTCAGGTGGTAGATCCTCGCTGGCCAAAGATCTCGTGTTTGTATGTCTGTCGTGTTAAGGTATCGACTGTCGTTTGTTTTGTGGGACATTATCAGGTAATGGGTGTGTCGTGAGGCTGTTTGTCGCATGTCGTGTCGTGTCGTATCGTGTCGTGTCGAGGAGCGAGTGATGGTGGTGGTGTCAAGTTCTAGCTAGATTCATTGCCACGGCCGACACCTACACACACACACACACACATCTCTGTACACACGTGATCGTCCAATAGGGAGGTGTGTACTTTTTTTTTTTACGGGTATAAGCCCACCCGGGCACAGGTTACTGAACCACATCAGGGCCTGGGGGGCGAAAATATAGTAATAATAATAATAATAATAATAATAATAATAATAATAATAATAATAATAATAATAATAATAATAATAATAATAATAATAATGATAATAATAATAATAACTATTATTATTATAATAATAATTAACAAATATTAATAACAAAATACAAAAAAAAGAAAATATTAAACAATCATAATCATAAATAAATACAAAATCGAAAAAAATAAATCAAGAATGAGAAACGATAAACATTATATATGTTGTATTGTCAAAGTAAGAGAAACAATTGAGACCCTGCAATTGTGTGTAAATGAAGCAGAAAGTCAGATCAGCAACCTGGGACTTGGTCACAATTTTCGTGATGCCATATGGCAGCAGGATCTACCATTAGACAACACATTATGCTGCCAATATCTTCCCAGGCGGTAGTACCTCCCTGTTTGATAGCTGCCTACTTACCTACTGACGGAGTTAGATGTTTACACCACTAGGGAGAGGCGAGGTTTGAGATTTCGACCAATAGACACACTTGTAAGAGAAAAGGCAAATTATTTCGACCAATAAAAAACTGTAAGACTCAACACGATATATATATGTGCACCAATAGGGATGTCTTCAAGAAAAAGCGAGTAAGATTTTCTCCAATTAGATTGCTCCAAGGGGAGGAGATATGAAAAATGTACAAGATTTCCACCAATGAGAAAGCTTTGACTGCGGGCCTATGAAACACGAAGGATATTCACCAATGGGAGTGCTGAAGAGGCAGAACCATGAGAAATACACAAAATATCGACCAATCAGAAGGCTAGTAAGTCGTGAGGCTGGGAGAACACACGCAAGATCTACTAATCAAAACGCCAGAAGTGGGCGGGGCTATAAGGATCACAAACAAAACCCACCAATAGAAACCATAACACGGGGTGTGGCTATAAAAGAGGAAATTACAGTCCACCAATAGGAACCGTGATAGGAGGTGGGACCAGGAAAGATACGCATTATCGACCAATAGGAGTGGCTGCATGGGGGCAGGACTGCGTGCGAGGTGAGCCACCGGCCAATCAGGACAGGCATGGGAGGGACCTGGGGAGACCTGGGTCCTTCCTTCAGTTAGTCAATACACCAAAAAATCTAATCATGTTGAGACAACCATTTTCTTGACCCTTAAATTATATAAAGATAATAAATTGGAGAGAGAGAAAGAGAGAGAGAGAGTTTCATGGATAGGTAAAAGGATAGACAGATGAATGTATTATCAACACCTTACCAACATCTTATCAACATCTTATCAACATCTTATCAACACCTTATCAACACCTTATCAACACCTTATCAACACCTTATCAACACCTTATCAACATCTTATCAACATCTTATCAACACCTTATCAACACCTGATCAACACCTTATCAATACCTTATCAACACCTTATCAACACCTTACCAACTTCTTATCAACACCTTATCAACATCTTATCAACATCTTATCAACACCTTATCAACACCTGATCAACACCTTATCAATACCTTATCAACACCTTATCAACATCTTATCAACATCTTATCAACACCTTATCAACACCTTATCAACACCTTATCAACACCTTATCAACATCTTATCAACATCTTATCAACACCTTATCAACACCTGATCAACACCTTATCAATACCTTATCAACACCTTATCAACACCTTACCAACTTCTTATCAACACCTTATCAACACCTTATCAACATCTTATCAACACCCTATCAACACCTTATCAATACCTTATCAACATCTTATCAACACCTTATCAACACCTTATCAACACCTTATCAACACCTTATCAACATCTTAACATCTTATCAACACCTTATCAACACCTTATCAACACCTTACCAACATCTTATCAACACCTTATCAACACCTTATCAACACCTTATCAACACCTTATCAACATCTTAACATCTTATCAACAACTTATCAACACCTTATAAACACCTTATCAACACCTTACCAACATCTTATCAACACCTTATCAACACCTTATCAACACCTTAACATCCTATCAACACCTTATCAACACGTTATCAACACGTTATCAACACCTTTTCAACACCTTATCAACATCTTATCAACACCTTATCAACACCTTATCAACACCTTATCAACATCTTATCAACACCTTATCAACATCTTAACATCTTATCAACACCTTATCAATACCGTATCAACATCTTATCAACACCTTATCAACATCTTATCAACACCTTATCAACACCTTAGCAACACCTTATCAACATCTTATCAACATCTTAACATCTTATCAACACCTTATCAACACCTTATCAACACCTTATCAACATCTTATCAACATCTTATCAACACCTTATCAACACCTTATCAACACCTTATCAACACCTTATCAACATCTTATCAACACCTTATCAACATCTTAGCAACACCTTATCAACACCTTATCAATACCTTATCAACACCTTATCAACACCTTATCAACACCTTATCAACATCTTATCAACACCTTATCAACATCTTATCAACACCTTATCAACACCTTACCAACTTCTTATCAACACCTTATCAACGCCTTATCAACACCTTATCAACACCTTATCAACACCTTAGCAACACCTTATCAACATCTTATCAACATCTTAACATCTTATCAACACCATATCAACACCTTATCAACATCTTATCAACACCTTATCAACACCTTATCAACACCTTATCAACACCTTATCAACACCTTATCAACATCTTATCAACACCTTATCAACACCTTATCAACATCTTATCAACACCTTATCAACACCTTATCAATACCTTATCAACACCTTATCAACACCTTATCAACACCTTATCAACATCTTATCAACACCTTATCAACATCTTATCAACACCTTATCAACACCTTATCAACACCTTACCAACTTCTTATCAGCACCTTATCAACGCCTTATCAACACCTTATCAACACCTTATCAACACCTTATCAACACCTTATCAATACCTTATCAACACCTTATCAACACCTTATCAACACCTTATCAACACCTTATCAACATCTTATCAACACCTTATCAACATCTTATCAACACCTTATCAACACCTTATCAACACCTTACCAACTTCTTATCAACACCTTATCAACACCTTATCAACACCTTATCAACACCTTACCAACTTCTTATCAACACCTTATCAACACCTTATCAACACCTTATCAACACCTTACCAACTTCTTATCAACACCTTATCAACACCTTATCAACACCTTATCAACATCTTATCAACACCTTATCAACACCTTATCAACATCTTAACACCTTCTCAACACCTTCTCAACACCTTATCAACACCTTATCAACACCTTATCAACACCTTATCAACAACTTATCAACACCTTGTCAACATCTTATCAACACCTTATCAACACCTTATCAACACCTTACCAACTTCTTATCAACACCTTATCAACAACTTATCAACACCTTGTCAACTTCTTATCAACACCTTATCAACGCCTTATCAACACCTTATCAACACCTTATCAACACCTTATCAACACCTTATCAA
>NW_024757738.1:0-21205 GCF_018991925.1 Homarus americanus
GGATTCAAACCCACGATCTTATAATTGTGACCGGGGTATGCTACCTCTCGGCCACCAGGACAATAAAAGCAGTCCTAGACTCTACTATATTTCACACAAAGCCTGTTCAACGAGCTAATGGCGCCGTGAACCTCTAATGGGGACCACACGTGCCGCTTGGTGACCAGAGCAACGTTTTACCAAATCCGGCTACGAAACACTAGGATCCAAATATAGTTCTTTAGCCCACTAAAGCAAGCGGACTTCTACATAAAATCACCACCTCACCCCACCAGGATTCAAACCCAAAATCTTATAATTGTGACCGGGGAACGCTAACTCTGGGCCACCAGGACAAAAAAAGCAGTCTTAGACTCTGCTATATTTCACACAAAGCCTGTTCAACGAGCTTATGGCGCTGTGAACCACTATAGGGGACCACCCGTGCCGCTTAGGTGATCAGAGCAACGTTTTACCAAATGCGGCTTCGAAACACGAGGATCCATATATATTTCATTAGCCTAATAAAGCACGCGGACTTCTTCATATAATCAACACCTCACCCCACCAGGGTTCGAACCCACGATCTTCTAATTGTGACCGGGGAACGCTACCTCTGGGTCACCAGGACACTAAAAGCAGTTCTAGACTCTGCTATATTTCACACAAAGCCTGTTCAATGAGCTTATGACGCTGTGAACCTCTAATGGCGACCATCCGTGCCGCTTAGGTGATCAGAGCAACGTTTTACCAAATCCGGCTTCGAAACACGAGGATCCATATATGTTTCATTAGCCAAATAAAGCACGCGGATTCTACATATTATCAACACCTCACCCCACCAGGATTCGAAACCGCGATCTTATAAGTGTGACCGAGGAAAGCTACCTATGGACCACCAGGACACTATAAGCAGTCCTAGACTCTGATATATATCACATAAAGCCTGTTCAACGAGCTTATGGCCCCGTGAACCACTATAGGGGACCACCCGTGCCGCTTAGGTGATAAGAGCAACGTTTTACCAAATACGGCTTGGAAACACGAGGATCCATATATATTTCATTAACCCAATAAAGCACTCGGACTTCTACATATAATCAACACCTCACCCCACCAGGATTCAAACCCACGATCTTATAATTGTGACCGGGGTATGCTACCTCTCGGCCACCAGGACAATAAAAGCAGTCCTAGACTCTACTATATTTCACAAAAAGCCTGTTCAACGACCTTATGGCGCCATGAGCCTCTAATGGGGACCACCCGTGAAGCTTAGGGGATCAGAGCAACGTTTTACCAAATCTGGCTTGGAAACTCGAGGATCCATATATATTTCATTAGCCCAATAAAGCACGCGGACTTCTACATAAAATCAACACCTTACCTCACCAGGATTCAAACCCAAAATCTTATAATTGTGACCAAGGAATGCAACCTGTGGACCACCCGGACACTAAAAGCAGTCCTAGACTCTGTTTTATTTCACACAAAGCCTGTTCAACGAGCTTATTGCGCCGTGAACCTCTAATGGGGACCACACGTGCCGCTTGGGGACCAGAGCAACGTTTTACCAAATCCGGCTACGAAACACGAGGATCCAAATATATTTCTTTAGCCCAATAAAGCATGCGGACTTCTACATAAAATCAACACCTCACCCCACCAGGATTCAAACCCAAAATCTTATAATTGTGACCAGGGAATGCTACCTGTGGACCACCAGGACACTAAAAGCAGTCCTAGACTCTGTTTTATTTCACACAAAGCCTGTTCAATGAGCTTATGGCGCCGTGAAACTCTAATGGGGACCACCCGTGCCGCTTAGGTGATCAGAGCAACGTTTTACCAAATTCGGTTTCGAAACACGAGGATCGATATATTTTTCATTAGCCTAATAAAGCACGCAGATTTCTACATATAATTAACACCTCACCCCACCAGGATTCGACCCCACGATCTTATAATTGTGGCCGAGGAACGCTACCTCTGGGCCACCAGGACACTAAAAGCAGGCGTAGACGCTGTGATATTTCACACAAAGCCTGTTGAACGACGTTATGGCGCCGTGAACCTCTAATGGGGACTACCCCTGCTGCTTAGGTGATCAGAGAAACGTTTAACCAAATGCGGCTTCGAAACCCGAGGATCCATATATATTTCATTAGCCCAATAAAGCACGCAGACATCTACATATAATCAACGCCTCACCCCACCAGGATTTGAAGCCACGATCTTATAATTGTGACTAGGGAATGCTACCTGTGGACCACCAGGACACTAAAAGCAGTCCTAAACTCTGTTATATTTCACACAAAGCCTGTTCAACGAGCTTATGGCGCCGTGAACCATTATAGGGGACCACCCGTGCCGCTTACGTGATCAGAGCAACGTTTTACCAAATCCAGCTTGGAAACTCGAGGATCCATATATATTTCATTGGCCCAATAAAGCACGCGGACTTCTACATAAATTCAACACCTCACCCCACCAGGATTCAATCCCAAAATCTCACACCGCTCCTGAACTAAGAAGACCTCTCAACAAGACCTCCTGCTGGACCCGGAACTGTGAAGACCGCCCTCTCCCTTGTGCCATTGTTGGCCATCTTCTCGGACCGGACCACCCACGACTGTCATCGTCCACAACAACTCACGAGCGTTCTCGGTTTATCGAGCATTAGCTTGCCCTCCCCACTGGTGGTGTGAGTGACCCACACTCCAGCTGGAGAGCAGTTATAGCGCGATATTCCAGGCGTGGTTTGAGCTCTTTTCCTTCTACTACTATTTTTCCTTTTTCGCTCTGGCCTAGGGACCTGCACCCTCAAAAGTGTATTCGTCCTGCGGTCCCTCCTGTAACTGTTCACCTCCCTCCCAGGAGATTGTGAACACGAAAGGGGGTTGGAGCAAAACCCATCCCAGCCGAGTCTTTCCAGGAAAACCGTGATCGTGCGGGTCCACCTGGAAAGAGGGTAGCAATCCTTATCCTTCCCAAATAGGCACACTTAGCTCACGTCTATAAGTGAGCAGTCACATACACTAGGAAGTAGGCTTCCCCAACGGGGCTCCGGGAGAGAAGCTCAGGAACCACTCTACGACCACCAGCCAGTGGGGAGTGCTGTAATTCCTCTGCATTTTACTCAACCGGAATAGGTAGGATCTAAAAAAAAAAAAATAAAAAAAAAAAAATAAATAACCCAGGTTATGGAGCGCGTACGCCCTCCTAACCGCGACCCCCGCCTGAACCGCCAACCTGACGACCCGAACTACGACAGGCTTCGCACAGAGAAAGCAGACCAGTTACGCGCCTTCAATGAAGCCCTGAAAAGTAGGAACAGTGCCACCACCTCCAACAACTCCACCACCACTGCTACCGCCACTGAGGACCACTGGACGAAGGTAGAAAACAAAAAACGCCGACGTGCTTTTTCGGGAAACGAATGCCGTCAAGCAGCCCCAAAGGCACCCATCACCACCACCAGCTCTCCTCCAACGACACTGCCAAAATTCCGGATCACGAAAACGGACGCAAAAACAACATATGCCGCCGTCACAGAGATGGAAAAGCTAAATCCACTGGCCAAATTCTCAGTGCGGCCCAACCTAAAGGGGGAGATGATTATTCACCCCAAAGACAAGGACTCCGCCACCACCCTCGACACTTACCTGCAAAACACCACCACCGTTGCATCAACAAAGCTGGACCCCGCCCAGAAACTGATGAAGTCGGTAGTCCTCCGGTACCCAAAGGAACTACCTCTCGAACCCCTGGAGAACCACCCGAAGATCCTAAAAGCCGAGAGATGCTCTCCCCTGTCCGACAAGACGGCCACCACGAAACAAGTGCTCATAACGCACTACGGCTCACCCCCCAGCTCCATAGACCTCAAAACCTGGGGGATATACGAAGTGAGGCCCTTCGTCCCAGAGCCCCTGCGGTGCTTCAGATGCCAGAAATACGGGCACCATCAGACAAGGTGCACGTACAAGGAAATCTGCGCAGTCTGCGCACAGAAGCACGGCACACACTCCTGCCTCACCAAGTTGAAAAATGGGGAAAAAATTGCCCCCAAGTGTGCCAACTGCGGGGGCAAACACCACGCCTGGAATCCTGGATGCTCCGAGAGAACAAAGAGGGTCCAGGCAAACCGACCAGCAGCAAGACCGGCCCCCACCGCCTACACACCAGCCCCACCAAGTACCTTCGTGTGGGGAACCCAAAGGCCAAAACAACAAAGACAACCTCCTCAGCCAGTCAACACCCAAAGTGCAGCCCAGTTTCCTGGCCTCACTACGGCCACACCTCAGCCACCCAAGCAGCAGACAACGACAACCACGAGAAAGGCAAAAGAAGCACACACCAAGGCACCAGAAGGAATGATACACGTATCAGACCTAGCCAAGGTACTGACAACCTTCGCGGAGGGCTTAGCCGGACTACTGGGCCACACGATCCAACCCACACAGCTCCAAATACTCATGGGGAGCGTCCTCGGGCAAGTCGCCACAGCTCCAGCCAACTCAGTGGAGGAAGCCACGCCGGTCCGCATCCGAGTGACAGCCGAGGTACACTCTACACCGAAGAAGGCCACCAGAGAACCCAAGATACCGACAGCTCCCAGAAAGAAACTGGACGTTTCAACTCCCCTGAACCGAACCACGGCCCAGAAGGCAAAAACCACAGAACACGAAGACATGAACCTGATCCAGTTGGAATCGAACTTGGACATCTCCATCGAGGACCACCAGAAGTCCCCGATGAAACAGTGGTGGAAAGCATCAGCACCCTGAACATCCTAACATGGAATGCTCAGGGCATCAAAAACAAGAAACACCTCCTACAAGAAGCAGCAGCCAAGGACAAGCTTGACATCATACTGCTACAAGAAACACTTCTACAAGAACACCACTGTTTCAAATTCAGCGGTTACAAAACATACAGGAGGCATTTCACGCAGGCGTCAACAAGAGGATGTATGATCTTGGTCAAGTCAAGCATACCCTCCGCCGATGTCACGCAGCAATTTCCATGTGGGGAAAACATCGAGACACAGGCCGTCAAAGTAACCCTCCAAGAACGGGAATTAACTGTTCACAACATCTACAAGAACCCAAGGGGCTCACTGGAGGTTACTCAATTATTTGCTTCGGCCGCTGACCACGCCACACTCATAGGAGGGGATTTCAACGCACATCATCCCTTCCTAAGCTCGGCAAGCCCCACAAATGAAGACGGCCTACACCTATACACCACCTTTCAAGATACACCCGAGATCTGCCTCCTGAACACCGGAGAGCCCACCCACACTAGGGGAGGAAGGCTAGATCTAACCTTCGTCTCCAGTGCACTACAGCCTTCGGCCTCCTGGCAGATACACCCCACGCTGACCAGCGACCACTTCGCCACCCTAACAACGCTGAAGGTGAACAAACTCCCCACTCCACCCCCCCCGAGATGGAGATACAATACCCAAAAGGCAGACTGGGGACTCTTTAAGAAACACCTGGCCAAGTGGCGCGAAAAATCACAGCCGGCCGGCGCAGCACCCGTGGATGAGACAACCCTCCACCACCAATTGGTCGAGGCGTTTCACCAATCGGCAGAAGAGGCTATCCCAAAAACAAAACCCACATCAAGACAGTACAATGATTACTGGTACTACTGTCCCAGGGTGAAAGAACTCAACCACAGAGTGAACATGGCCCGAAGAAACTACAGGAGACATCCCACGGCAACAAACAGACATCTCCTGCAAGTCATAGTTAAGGATACCAGGGAAGAGAAGGAAGAAATAAAAAACGTAAGCTGGCTCAAGTGGTGCTCCGAACTGAACGAGCACACCTCCCTTGGCAAGATGTGGGCCCAGATCCGAAGGGCATCTGGGAAGGCAACACCACCACCACCAACCCATCCCAACCCAGAAGAGGAAGCCGAGAGACTTGCAAAACTGTTCTCTGACCGAGCAGCAACGAAAAACCTCCCGAGACAGGCGGAGGAGACACAACGGCGTCTGCGACAGGTCAGGCTCCAGATGATCGAAGAGGCCTGCAACAGTGAAGATGACACTGACAGACCATTCAACCAGCAAGAACTCCAGAAGTCGCTAAAACGAAGCAAGGACACAGCTCCAGGGGCCGACAGGATAACCTACTCCATGCTTTCTCATGCCGGTACAGCCGGACACGAGGCTCTGCTGCAAGCCATCAATGCTTCGTGGACAGCACAAAGACTCCCACCGGAATGGAAGAAGGCAGATATACTGCCCATTCCGAAGCCCAGAGAACCAGACAAACCGAGGCCCATCTCCCTTCTCAGCTGCATAGCGAAGACGGGAGAAAGAATGGCTCTCAACCGACTCAAGTGGAAAGTAGGCAGCCCACACCCTCACATCTTTGCTTACACCGAGAACACCGGCACAGGCAACAACATCGCCGAGATACTCAGCACAGTGGACAACAAACCAGCTCTGGTGGTCTTCCTCGACCTGGAGAAAGCCTTCGAACTAGCAAATCCATTGGCCATTACAACTACGCTCGCTAAAAAAGGCGTCAAAGGAAGGTTGCTGGGGTGGATCCAGAACTACCTCACACAGAGAGAAGCACGAGTACGCTTTCAGGGAGCAACCTCAAGCTACAGGGTCCATGAAAACGGAACCCCACAAGGAGGCATCCTCAGTCCAATGCTGTTCAATGTCCTGATGGAAAATCTAGTCAAACTTCCTTTCAGACAAACAGCCAAGCTCCTATGCTATGCAGACGACTTACAGCTTATAGTAAGAGGATCGAACAGACTAGCCAACACGCAACACGCACTCCAACTTATAGAAGAGGAGTGCAACAGACTTGGACTCAAGATAAATCCAGCCAAGTCGAAAGCGATGGCCATCTGCACAGACACACCAGACAAGATGCTCTCCATACAAAACACGCCGGTAGTCTGGACCAACGCCCACCAGTGTCTTGGAATCTGGTTTGACCAGAAACTCACCTTCAAGCCGCAACTCGAGTATCTCAGGCACAGGACGAAGAGCAGACACAATATAATGAGGTCGCTCACCAGCAAATCCGCAGGAGCAAACCTTCATGTGCTCAAAGCCTACTACACAGCCGCCATCAGATCGCTGGTAGATTACAGTGCTCCAGCACTCATTGGACTGAGAGAAGACCAAATAGCTAAGCTAGAAGTCATTCAAAACAATGCTCTCAGGACCATGCTCGGAGCACCCATGTGGACCAGAATTTGCAATCTGCAAATGGAAACCGAACTACCACCCCTGGCAGTACGAGTCAAGCAGGTGACAGCCGGTCTCCTCGCCAAAATCTGTAGAGCAGACAAGCCCACAGTTGCCAAGATTCGAATCAGTGCCTCCCTCCACCTCGACCACAGAGTGCGAGGGGCCACCTGGTCGCACGAGGCAAGCGAGGTCATCCGACACCTGCAAGCAGAAACACTCGTCAAGAACAACCAAGACACACGAGACAATGGTTACGCTGTTCCTCCACCATGGAGCCCTCCACCAGCCACACTCAAATTTACCGACCTAGGCGATAGTAAAGCCAACCTCCAGAAGGAGGACCTCAAAAAAATAACTCTCCAAGCCATAGCCACCGAGACACCGGCTGATGCAGCATCATACTTCACAGACGGCTCGGTGGACCCAAAACATCATAGATCCGGAGCGGCCTTCTACACCCAAGGTCAGACCCTCCAATGGAGACTTTCCAATGACTGCTCCACCCTACAAACAGAACTGGTAGCAATCTCAAAGGCCCTACAACACGCTGCAACACAACACAACAAGTCCGTCATAATTCACACGGACTCGAAATCGGCCATGCAGGCGCTGCAACACAGTCAACCAAGAGACAACGTCCACATCATCACCTCGATCCTCGCACAGCTACAGGAATTCCAAAGCCAAAACCGACCAGTCGTCTTACACTGGATTCCCAGTCATGTAGGGATCGGAGGAAACGACGTGGCAGACGAAGCAGCCAAGGCAGCTACACGTTCTAGTAGCGTACACATCCAAGTTCCAGCAAGTGTGCAACAGATCAAGAATCACCTCAGAAAGACTACCAAGCTCCACATCAAAAAGAGCTTCCTTCATGCACTCAACGCTGGTTCCCAATCAGCCAAATGGTACCTGGCGGCCACAAAAGGGGAACCACCTTTCGCTGACAAGAAAACTCCAAGACAAACCCAAGTCAGCCTTCATCGACTACGACTAGGGTACAAGTGCTCCTGGCAGATGATCGGAAATGACGTCATGGAATGCACCTACTGTCAGGAGCCAGCAGCCAACCCACTTGAACACTATCTCCTCGATTGCGAGGTCACACAAAGCCTCCGAAACAGAACTCAAATCTCCCAAGAAACACACACAACACCAGCGGCCACTCTAACCCGAAAGGCCCATACAGACCACATTCACCACCTACTCCGGGTCATCACACGATACCCACCACCCAGATAGCTTAGAAAGCATCCTCTCCCAGCAAGTGCGGACCCCAGTTCGGGGGCGCGCCACTCCGAAACTGACCACGTCCAAGAGTGGGGGTTGGTGGTAAGCGTCCACTGATCGGGGGTCCGCTCACACTTGCAACCTGCAGTATCCTTCCAATCTGCAGGTGGGACCACCTCTAATCCCAATCTGGTCTGGCTGCTCCTGGAGCTCCAGCCGGAACCACCAAACGGGCCGCCTATAGGCAAAGGCCCGTGTCGGACTGCGGTCCGACAATCTCAACAACAACAACAACGAGACTAGGGAATACTACCTGTGGACCACCAGGACACTAAAAGCAGTCCTAGACTCTGTTATATTTCACACAAAGCCTGTTCAACGAGCTTATGGCGCCGTGAACCTCTAATGGGGACCATACGTGCCGCTTGGTGACCAGAGCAACGTTTTACCAAATCCGGCTACGAAACACGAGGATCCAAATATATTTCTGTAGCTCAATAAAGCACGCGGACTTCTACATAAAATCACACCTCACTCCACCAGGATTCAAACCCAAAATCATATAATTGTGACCAGGGAATGCTACCTGTGGACCACCAGGACACTAAAAGCAGTCATAGACTTTGTTCTATTTCACACAAAGCCTGTTCAATGAGCTTATGGCGCCGTGAACCTCTAATGAGGACCACCAATGCTGCTTAGGTGTTCAGAGTAACGCTTTACTAAATCCGGCTTCGAAACACGAGGATCCATATCTATTTCATTAGCCCAATAGAGCACGCACATTTCTATATATAATCAACACCTCACCCCACCAGGATTCGAACCAACGATATTATAATTGTGACCGGGGAACGCTATCTCTGGGCCACCAGGACACTAAAAGCAGTCCTAGACTCTGTTATATTTCACAAAAAGCCTGTTCAATGAGCTTATGGCGCCGTGAACCTCTAATGGGGACCACCCGTGCCGCTTAGGTGATCAGAGCAACGTTTTACTAAATCCGGCTTCGAAAGAGGAGGATCCATATCTATTTCATTAGCCCAATAGAGCACGCACATTTCTACATATAATCAACACCTCACCCCACCAGGATTCGAATCCACGATCTTATAATTGTGACCGGGGAAGGCTGCCTCTTGGCTACCAGGACAATAAAAGCAGTTCTTGACTCTACTATATTTCACACAAAGCCTGTTCAACGAGCTTATGACTGTGTGAACCTCTAATGGGGACCACCCGTGCCGCTTAGGTGATCAGAGCAACGTTTTACCAAATCCGGCTTCGAAACACGAGGATCCATATATATTTCATTAGCCCAATAATGCACGCGGACTTCTACATATAATCAACACCTCACCCCACCAGGATTCAAACCAAAAATCTTATAATTGTGACCAGGAAACGCTACCTGTGGACCACCAGGACACTAAAAGCAGTCCTAGACTCTGTTATATTTCACACAAAGCCTGTTCAACGAGCTTATGGCACTGTGAACCTCTACTGGGGACCACCAGTGCCGCTTAGGTGTTCAGAGCAACGTTTTACCAAATCCGGCTTCGAAACACGAGGATCCATATATATTTCATTAGCCCAATAAAGCACACGGACTTCTACATATAATCAACACCTCACCCCACCAGGATTCGAACCCACGATCTTATAATTGTGACCGGGGAACACTACCTCTAGACAACCAGGACACTAAAAGCAGTCCTAGACTCTGTTATATTTCACACAAAGCCTGTTGAATGAGCTTATGGCGCAGTGAACCTCTAATTGGGACCACAGGTGCCGCATAGGTGATCAAGCAATGTTTTACCAAATCCGGCTTCGAAACACGAGGAACCATATATATTTCATTAGCCCAATAAAGCATGCGGACTTCTACATATAATCAACACCTCACCCCACAAGGATTTGAACCCACGATCTTATAATTGTGATCGGGAAACGCTACCTCTGGACCACCAGGACACTAAAAGCAGTCCTAGACTCTGTTATATTTCACACAAAGCCTGTTGAATGAGCTTATGGCGCCGTGAACCTCTAATGGGGACCACCCGTGCCGCTTAGGTGTTCAGAGTAACGTTTTACCAAATCCGGCTTCGAAACACGAGGATCCATATCTATTTTATTAGCCCAATAAAGCACACGGACTTCTACATATAATCAACACCTCACCCCACCAGGATTCGAACCCACGATCTTATAATTGTGACCGGAGGAACGCTACCTCTAGGCCACCAGGACACTAAAAGCAGTCCTAGACTCTGTTATATTTCACACAAAGCCTGTTGAATGAGCTTATGGCGCAGTGAACCTCTAATTGGGACCACAGGTGCCGCATAGGTGATCAAGCAATGTTTTACCAAATCCGGCTTCGAAACACGAGGAATCATATATATTTCATTAGCCCAATAAAGCATGCGGACTTCTACATATAATCAACACCTCACCCCACAAGGATTTGAACCCACGATCTTATAATTGTGATCGGGAAACGCTACCTCTGGACCACCAGGACACTAAAAGCAGTCCTAGACTCTGTTATATTTCACACAAAGCCTGTTGAATGAGCTTATGGCGCCGTGAACCTCTAATAGGGACCACCCGTGCCGCTTAGGTGTTCAGAGTAACGTTTTACCAAATCCGGCTTCGAAACACGAGGATCCATATCTATTTTATTAGCCCAATAAAGCACGCAGATTTCTACATATAATTAACACCTCACCCCACAAGGATTCGAATCCACGATCTTATAATTGTGGCCGAGGAACGCTACCTCTGGGCCACCAGGACACTAAAAGCAGTCGTAGACGCTGTTATATTTCACAAAAAGCCTGTTCAATGAGCTTATGGCGCCGTGAACCTCTAATGGGGACCACCAGTGCCGCTTAGGTGTTCAGAGCAACGTTTTACCAAATCCAGCTTCGAAACAGGAGGATCCATATTTATTTCATTAGTCCAATAAAGCACGTGAACTTCTACATATAATCACCACCTCACCCCACCAGGATTCGAACCCACGATCTTATAATTGTGACCGGAGAACGCTACCTCTGGGCCACCAGGACCATAAAAGCAGTCCTAGACTCTGCTATATTTCACACAAAGCCTGTTCAACGAGCTTATGGCGTTGTGAACCTCTAATGGGGACCACCAGTGCCGCTTAGGTGTTCAGAGCAACGTTTTACTAAATCCAGCTTCGAAACACGAGGATCCATATATATTTCATTAGCCCAATAAAGCACGCGGACTTCTACATATAATCAACACCTCACCCCACCAGGATTCAAACTCAAAATCTTATAATTGTGACCTGGGAACGCTACCTCTGGGCCACCAGGACACTAAAAGCAGTCCTAGACGCTGATATATTTCACCCAAAGCCTGTTGAACGAGCTTATGGCGCCGTGAACCTCTAATGAGGACCACCAGTGCCGCTTAGATGTTCAGAGTAACGTTTTACTAAATCCGGCTTCGAAACACGAGGATCCATATCAATTTCATTCGCCCAATAAAGCACACAGACTTCTAAATATAATCAACACCTCACCCCACCAGGATTCAAACCCATGATCTTATAATTGTGACCGGGGAACGCTACCTCTGGGCCACCAGGACACTAAAAGCAGTCCTAGACGCTGTAATATTTCACCCAAAGCCTGTTGAACGAGCTTATGGCGCCGTGAACCTCTAATGGGGACCACCCGTGCCGCTTAGGTGATCAGAGCAACGTTTTACCAAGTCCGGCTTCGAAAAACGAGGATCCATATAAATTTCATTAGCCCAATAAAGCACGCTGACTTTTACATATAATCAACACCTCACCCAACCAGGATTCAAACGCAAAATCTTATAATTGTGACCAGGGAATGCTACCTGTGGACCACCAGGACACTAAAAGCAGTCCTAGACTCTGTTATATTTCACGCAAAGCCTGTTCAACGAGCTTATGGCGCCGTGAACCTCTACTCGGGACCACCAGTGATGCTTAGGTGTTCAGAGCAACGTTTTACCAAATCCGGCTTCGAAACACGAGGATCCATATATATTTCATTAGCCCAATAAAGCACGCGGACTTCTACATATAATCAACACCTCAACCCACCAGGATTTGTACCCACGATCTTATAATTGTGACCGGGGAACGCTACCTCTGGACCACCACGACACAAAAAGCAGTCCTAGACTCTGCTATATTTCACACAAAGCCTGTTGAATGAGCTTATGGTGCCGTGAACGTCTAATGGGGACCACCCGTGCCACTTAGGTGATCAGAGCAACGTTTTACCAAATCCGGCTTCGAAACACGAGGATCCATATCTATTTTATTAGCCCAATAAAGCACGCAGATTTCTACATATAATTAACACCTCACCCCACCAGGATTCGAACCCACGATCTTATAATTGTGACCAGGGAATGCTACCTGTGGACCACCAGGACACTAAAAGCAGTCCTAGACTCTGCTATATTTCACACAAAGCCTTTTCAACGAGCTTATGGCGCTGTGAACCACTATAGGGGACCACCCGTGCCGCTTAGATGATCAGAGCAACGTTTTACCAAATCCGGCTTCGAAACACGAGGATCCATATATATTTCATTAGCCCAATAAAGCACGCGGACTTCTTCATATAATTAACACCTCACCCCACCAGGATTCGAACCCACGATCTTCTAATTGTGACCGGGGAACGCTACCTCTGGGCCACCAGGACACTAAGAGCAGTCCTAGACTCTGCCATGTTTCACACAAAGCCTGTTCAACGAGCTTTTGGCGCCGTGAACCTTTAATGGGGACCACCCGTGCCGCTCAGGTGGTCAGAGCAACGTTTTACCAAATGCTGCTTCGAAACACGAGGATCCATATATATTTCATTAGCCCAATAAAGCACGCGGACTTCTACATATAATCAACACCTCAACCCACCAGGATTTGAACCCACGATCTTATAATTGTGACCGGGGGACGCTACCTCTGGGCCACCAGGAACAATAAAAGCAGTCCTAGACTCTGCTATATTTCACACAAAGCCTGTTGAATGAGCTTATGGCGCCGTGAACCTCTAATGGGGACCACCCGTGCCGCTTAGGTGTTCAGAGTAACGTTTTACCAAATCCAGCTTCGATACACGAGGATCCATATCTATTTTATTAGCCCAATAAAGCACGCAGATTTCTACATATTATTAACACCTCACCCCACCAGGATTCGAACCCACGATCTTATAATTGTGGCCGAGGAACGCTACCTCTGGGCCACCAGGACACTAAAAGCAGTCGTAGACGCTGTTATATTTCACACAAAGCCTGTTGAATGAGCTTATGGCGCAGTGAACCTCTAATTGGGACCACAGGTGCCGCATAGGTGATCAAGCAATGTTTTACCAAATCCGGCTTCGAAACACGAGGAACCATATATATTTCATTAGCCCAATAAAGCATGCGGACTTCTACATATAATCAACACCTCACCCCACAAGGATTTGAACCCACGATCTTATAATTGTGATCGGGAAACGCTACCTCTGGACCACCAGGACACTAAAAGCAGTCCTAGACTCTGTTATATTTCACACAAAGCCTGTTGAATGAGCTTATGGCGCCGTGAACCTCTAATAGGGACCACCCGTGCCGCTTAGGTGTTCAGAGTAACGTTTTACCAAATCCGGCTTCGAAACACGAGGATCCATATCTATTTTATTAGCCCAATAAAGCACGCAGATTTCTACATATAATTAACACCTCACCCCACCAGGATTCGAACCCACGATCTTATAATTGTGGCCGAGGAACGCTACCTCTGGGCCACCAGGACACTAAAAGCAGTCGTAGACGCTATTATATTTCACACAAAGCCTGTTCAATGAGCTTATGGCGCCGTGAACCTCTAATGGGGACCACCAGTGCCGCTTAGGTGTTCAGAGCAACGTTTTACCAAATCCAGCTTCGAAACAGGAGGATCCATATTTATTTCATTAGTCCAATAAAGCACGTGAACTTCTACATATAATCACCACCTCACCCCACCAGGATTCGAACCCACGATCTTATAATTGTGACCGGAGAACGCTACCTCTGGGCCACCAGGACCATAAAAGCAGTCCTAGACTCTGCTATATTTCACACAAAGCCTGTTCAACGAGCTTATGGCGTTGTGAACCTCTAATGGGGACCACCAGTGCCGCTTAGGTGTTCAGAGCAACGTTTTACTAAATCCAGCTTCGAAACACGAGGATCCATATATATTTCATTAGCCCAATAAAGCACGCGGACTTCTACATATAATCAACACCTCAACCCACCAGGATTTGTACCCACGATCTAATAATTGTGACCGGGGAACGCTACCTCTGGACCACCAGGACACTAAAAGCAGTCCTAGACTCTGCTATATTTCACACAAAGCCTGTTGAATGAGCTTATGATGCTGTGAACGTCTAATGGGGACCACCCGTGCCACTTAGGTGATCAGAGCAACGTTTTACCAAATCCGGCTTCGAAAGACGAGGATCCATATCTATTTTATTAGCCCAATAAAGCACGCGGATTTCTACATATAATTAACACCTCAGCCCACCAGGATTCGAACCCACGATCTTATAATTGTCACCAGGGAATGCTACCTGTGGACCACCAGGACACTTTAAGCAGTCCTAGACTCTGCTATATTTCACACAAAGCCTGTTCAACGAGCTTATGGCGCTGTGAACCACTATAGGGGACCACCCGTGCCGCTTAGATGATCAGAGCACCGTTTTACCAAATCCGGCTTCGAAACACGAGGATCCATATATATTTCATTAGCCCAATAAAGCACGCGGACTTCTTCATATAATTAACACCTCACCCCACCAGGATTCGAACCCACGATCTTCTAATTGTGACCGGGGAACGCTACCTCTGGGCCACCAGGACACTAAAAGCAGTCCTAGACTCTGCTATGTTTCACACAAAGCCTGTTCAACGAGCTTTTGGCGCCGTGAACCTCTAATGGGGACCACCCGTGCCGCTTAGGTGGTCAGAGCAACGTTTTACCAAATGCTGCTTCGAAACACGAGGATCCATATATATTTCATTAGCCCAATAAAGCACGCGGACTTCTACATATAATCAACACCTCACCCCACCAGGATTTGAACCCACGATCTTATATTTGTGACCGGGGGACGCTACCTCTGGGCCACCAGGAACAATAAAAGCAGTCCTAGACTCTGCTATATTTCACACAAAGCCTGTTGAATGAGCTTATGGCGCCGTGAACCTCTAATGGGGACCACCCGTGCCGCTTAGGTGTTCAGAGTAACGTTTTACCAAATCCGGCTTCGAAACACGAGGATCCATATCTATTTTATTAGCCCAATAAAGCACGCAGATTTCTACATATAATTAACACCTCACCCCACCATGATTCGAACCCACGATCTAATAATTGTGGCCGAGGAACGCTACCTCTGGGCCACCAGGACACTAAAAGCAGTCGTAGACGCTGTTATATTTCACACAAAGCCTGTTCAATGAGCTTATGGCGCCGTGAACCTCTAATGGGGACCACCTGTGCCACTAAGGTGATCAGAGCAACGTTTTACCAAATCAGGCTTCAAAACAGGAGGATCCATATTTATTTCATTAGTCCAATAAAGCACGTGAACTTCTACATATAATCACCACCTCACCCCACCAGGATTCGAACCCACGATCTTATAATTGTGACCGGAGAACGCTACCTCTGGGCCACCAGGACCATAAAAGCAGTCCTAGACTCTGCTATATTTCACACAAAGCCTGTTCAACGAGCTTATGGCGTTGTGAACCTCTAATGGGGACCACCAGTGCCGCTTAGGTGTTCAGAGCAACGTTTTACCAAATCCAGCTTCGAAACACGAGGATCCATATATATTTCATTAGCCCAATAGAGCACGCGGACTTCTACATATAATCAACACCTCACCCCACCAGGATTCAAACCCAAAATCTTATAATTGTGACCTCGGAACGCTACATGTGGATCACCAGGACACTAAAAGCAGTCCTAGACTCTGTTATATTTCACACAAAGCGTCTTCAACGAGCTTATGGCGCCGTGAACCTCTAATGAGGACCACCAGTGCCGCTTAGATGTTCAGAGTAACGTTTTACTAAATCCGGCTTCGAAACACGAGGATCCATATCTATTTCATTAGCCCAATAATGCACACGGACTTCTAAATATAATCAACACCTCACCCCACCAGCATTCAAACCCATGATCTTATAATTGTGACCGGGGAACGCTACCTCTGGGCCACCAGGACACTAAAAGCAGTCCTAGACGCTGTAATATTTCACCCAAAGCCTGTTGAACGAGCTTATGGCGCCGTGAACCTCTAATGGGGACCACCCGTGCCGCTTAGGTGATCAGAGCAACGTTTTACCAAGTCCGGCTTCGAAAAACGAGGATCCATATATATTTCATTAGCCCAATAAAGCACGCTGACTTCTACATATAATCAACACCTCACCCAACCAGGATTCAAACGCAAAATCTTATAATTGTGACCAGGGAATGCTACCTGTGGACCACCAGGACACTAAAAGCAGTCCTAGACTCTGTTGTATTTCACGCAAAGCTTGTTCAACGAGCTTATGGCGCCGTGAACCTCTACTCGGGACCACCAGTGACTCTTAGGTGTTCACAGCAACGTTTTACCAAATCCGGCTTCGAAACACGAGGATCCATATATATTTCATTAGCCCAATAAAGCACGCGGACTTCTACATATAATCAACACCTCACCCCACCAGGATTCGAACCCACGATCTTATAATTGTGACAGGGGAACGCTACCTCTGGGCCACCAGGACACTAAAAGCAGTCCTAGACTCTATTATATTTCACACAAATCCTGTTGAATGAGCTTATGGCGCCGTGAACCTCTAATGGGGACCACCCGTGCCGCTTAGGTGATCAGAGCAATGTTTTACCAAATCCGGCTTCGAAACACGAGGATCCATATATATTTCATTAGCCCAATAAAGCACGCGGACTTCTACATATAATCAACACCTCAACCCACCAGGATTTGTACCCACGATCTAATAATTGTGACTGGGGAACGCTACCTCTGGACCACCAGGACACTAGAAGCAGTCCTAGACTCTGCTATATTTCACACAAAGCCTGTTGAATGAGCTTATGGTGCCGTGAACGTCTAATGGGGACCACCCGTGCCACTTAGATGATCAGAGCAACGTTTTACCAAATCCGGCTTCGAAACACGAGGATCCATATCTATTTTATTAGCCCAATAAAGCACGCGTACTTCTACATATAATCAACACCTCACCCCCACCAGGATTCTAAACAACGATCTTATAATTGTGACCGGGGATCGCTACCTCTGTGCCACCAGGACAATAAAAGCAGTCAAAGTCTCTACAATATTTCACACAAAGCCTGTTCAACGACCTTATGGCTCCATGAACTTCTAATGGGGACCACCCGTGCCGCTTAGGTGATCAGAGCAACGTTTTACCAAATGCGGCTTCGAAACACGAGGATCCATATATATATCATTAGCCCAATAAAGCACGCGGACTTCTTCATATAATCAACACCTCACCCCACCAGGATTCGAACCCATGATCTTATAATTATGACCGGGGATCGCTACTTCTGGGCCACCAGGACACTAAAAGCATTCCTAGACTCAGCTATATTTCACACAAAGCCTGTTCAACGAGCTTATGGCGCTGTGAACCTCTAATGAGGACCACCCGTGCCGCTTAGGTGATCAGAGCAACGTTTTACCAAATACGGCTTCGAAACACGAGGATCCATATATATTTCATTAGCCCAATAAAGAACGCAGACTTTTACATATAATCAACACCTCACCCCACCAGGATTTGAACCCACGATCTTATAATTGTGACCGGGGAATGCTACCTCTGGGCCACTAGGACAATAAAAGCAGTCAAAGTCTCTACTATATTTCACACAAAGCCTGTTCAACGACCTTATGGCTCCATGAACCTCTAATGGGGACCACCTGTGCCGCTTAGGTGATCAGAGCAACGTTTTACCAAATCCGGCTTCGAAACACGAGGATCCATATATATTTCATTAGCCCAATAAAGCACGCAGACTTCTACATATAATCAACACCTCACCCCACCAGGATTTGAACCCACGATCTTATAATTGTGACCGGGGGACGCTACCTCTGGGCCACCAGGAACATTAAAAGCAGTCCTAGTCTCTGCTATATTTCACACAAAGCCTGTTCAACGAGCTTAAGGCACCGTAAACCTCTAATGAGGACCACCCGTGCCGCTTAGGTGATTAGAGCAACGTTTTACCAAATGCGGCTTCGAAACACGAGGATCCATATATATTTCATTAGCCCAATATAGCACGCGGACTTCTTCATATAATCAACACCTCACCCCACCAGGATTCGAACCCACGATCATCTAATTGTGACCGGGGATCGCTACCTCTGTGCCACCAGGACACTAAAAGCATTCCTAGACTCTGCTATATTTCACACAAAGCCTGTTCAACGAGCTTATGGCGCCATGAACCTCTAATGAGGACCACCCGTGCCGCTTAGGTGATCAGAGCAACGTTTTACCAAATGCGGCTTCGAAACACGAGGATCCATATATATTTCATTAGCCCAATAAAGCACGCGGACTTCTTCATATATTCAAAACCTCACCCCACTAGGATTCGAACCCACGATCTTCTAATTGTGGCCGGGGTATGCTACCTCTGGGCCACCAGGACAATAAAAGCAGTCAAAGTCTCTACAATATTTCACACAAAGCCTGTTCAACGACCTTATGGCTCCATGAACTTCTAATGGGGACCACCCGTGCCGCTTAGGTGATCAGAGCAACGTTTTACCAAATGCGGCTTCGAAACACGAGGATCCATATATATATCATTAGCCCAATAAAGCACGCGGAATTCTTCACATAATCAACACCTCACCCCACCAGGATTCGAACCCACGATCTTATAATTGTGACCGGGGATCGCTACTTCTGGGCCACCAGGACACTAAAAGCATTCCTAGACTCAGCTATATTTCACACAAAGCCTGTTCAACGAGCTTATGGCGCTGTGAACCTCTAATGAGGACCACCTGTGCCGCTTAGGTGATCAGAGCAACGTTTTACCAAATACGGCTTCGAAACACGAGGATCCATATATATTTCATTAGCCCAATAAAGCAAGCAGACTTCTACATATAATCAACACCTCACCCCACCAGGATTTGAACCCACGATCTTATAATTGTGACCGGGGAATGCTACCTCTGGGCCACTAGGACAATAAAAGCAGTCAAAGTCTCTACTATATTTCACACAAAGCCTGTTCAACGAGCTTATGGCGCTGTGAACCACTATAGGGGACCACCCGTGCGGCTTAGGTGATCAGAGCAACGTTTTACCAAATGCGGCTTCGAAACACGAGGATCCATATATGTTTCCATTGGCCCAATGTCGTATGCGGACTTCTACATATAATCAACACCTCACCCCACAGGATTTGAAACCACGATCCTGTAATTGTGACCGGGGAGACCTTTACCTCTGGGCCACCAGGAACAATAAAAGCGATCCGAGACTCTGCTACCTGGCTACACAAAGCCTGTTCCAGCGAGGCTTAAGGCGCGTAGGCCTCTAATGAGACCACCCTTGCCGCTCAGGTGATCAGAGCAACGTTTTACTAAATGCGGCTTCGAAACACGAGGATCCATATATATTTCATTAGCCCAATATAGCACGCGGACTTCTTCATATAATCAACACCTCACCCCACCAGGATTCGAACCCACGATCTTCTAATTGTGACCGGGGATCGCTACCTCTGTGCCACCAGGACACTAAAAGCATTCCTAGACTCTGCTATATTTCACACAAAGCCTGTTCAACGAGCTTATGGCGCCGTGAACCTCTAATGAGGACCACCCGTGCCGCTTAGGTGATCAGAGCAACGTTTTACCAAATGCGGCTTCGAAACACGAGGATCCATATATATTTCATTAGCCCAATAAAGCACGCGGACTTATTCATATATTCAACACCTCACCCCACTAGGATTCGAAACTACGATCTTCTAATTGTGGCCGGGGTATGCTACCTCTGGGCCACCAAGACAATAAAAGCAGTCAAAGTCTCTACTATATTTCACACAGAGCCTGTTCAACGACCTTATGGCTCCATGAACCTCTAATGGGGACCACCCGTGCCGGTTAGGTGATCAGAGCAACGTTTTACCAAATGCGGCTTCGAAACACGAGGATCCATATATATTTCATTAGCCCAATAAAGCACGCGGACTTCTTCATATAATGAACACCTCACCCCACCAGGATTCGAACCCACGATCTTCTAATTGTGACCGGGGATCGCTACTTCTGGGCCACCAGGACACTAAAAGCATTCTTAGACTCAGCTATATTTCACACAAAGCCTGTTCAACGAGCTTATGGCGCTGTGAACCTCTAATGAGGACCACCCGTGCCGCTTAGGTGATCAGAGCAACGTTTTATCAAATACGGCTTCGAAACACGAGGATCCATATATATTTCATTAGCCCAATAAAGCACGCAGACTTCTACATATAATCAACACCTCACCCCACCAGGATTTGAACCCACGATCTTATAATTGTGACCGGGGAATGCTACCGCTGGGCCACTAGGACAATAAAAGCAGTCAAAGTCTCTACTATATTTCACACAAAGCCTGTTCAACGAC